>NW_013544923.1:0-8520 GCF_000499545.2 Eimeria tenella
CCATCAAGCTCAGCGGTGTAGAATGAAATTGATGTGGTTCAAGCTAGCCTGGGGAGTCCTCGACCGACTTTGTCTCTTACGTGGTGACGTTGGTTCTATCGGTGCGCGAGGAGTTCATAATCACCTCCAAGAGCGTTTTACTGATTCTGTTTGCCATGCAAGATTTCCCGGGTACATTACACATTACGTTGGCATGCCTCACGGCATCGAAAATAGCATCTAGTTGTTGTCTGAAGCAGCAATTAGCAATCGGGAGGAGGCGGAAGTTTGCTGCGTGTTATTTGCTAGAGGTTGTTCGTGAAAACTGAGGGTAAGCAGAGCAAGAATGGTTGACTTTGCTGCTGATTCTTGCAGCCTTGCCAAGAGATGAACGCCACCTTTTGGTCTGGATCAGATATGCAGAGTAGAAATGTGTTTGCGTGACGAATCCTAACGCAAGCAGAAGAGGAAGATATACATCCAACGCACACGTGGCCACTTGCGCCTGCTGTAGACCCAGCGGTCCATAGTTGCTGGGTATTATTATTTCTGTTTTATTGCTACAGAAATTGAGTTCGGCGCTGGAAGCAGCCACTGCTTTTCGTCCGTCTGTTATTGCCCAAAATTTCCGTGGATAGTATCGGTGGTTTGCCAGCTAACGCCCGGACAGAGAAAGCCGCCGTGTCATTCTGGAGGCATCCAAGAGATTTGACCATTCTTTGCAGCTTCTTTGGCAGCTTAGAGTGATGGGAAAGACTTATGTGGCGACCTGACCGTCATCTACCGTGACGCCGACGCTGTGTGGATCAGAACGGTAAGGGTCGGCGGCGCGGTACATTCAATTCAGAATTATAGATTGTGTGAATCGCCATGCTAGACTGACATAGCAAATTTTGCATTGACATAATAATTCCGCTGCCACCACTAGGCGTCACTGGCGTGGGGATCACAGAAAGCTCGTCGGTTCCCTGAGATTCTCATGCTTTCCTGGAGACCGTCGTCCAACAGTCCGTGGCTGCTATGAAGGGCATATGAACAAGATCAGCGTGTTCTGAGCAGTACAAGGAAAGGCTCATGCCGATGCAACGGACGCATATGGCTTACTATGACTACGGCGATGCGCTGCAGACAATGCTTCCCTTCAGGCTAACGGCAGAGAGGTTTACTAGCTTCCTTCATTACCAGCAAGGCGCTCCTGGACTTCTTAGGAATGCAGTTGCCCCCAGCAGGGAAAAAGCTCGCCTTGAGAGGCGAAGTTTCTCACTAAACAAAACGACCGTAGAAAAGAGTTAGATAGGGTTTTGTGACGCCTGCAGCACTTTAGTACGTAGACATCCAGAAAGATACGTGCTGCCATTGAGTGCATGCCGTAAGGCATAGCTCACCTAAACGGCAATACTGGGATCTTCCGTGTAGAGCCGGAAATACACTGTACAGCGACGGCAACTTGCTGCGAAAACCTTCCTGGCTATAGTTCTCATCAAGCTCAGCGGTGTAGAATGAAATTGATGTGGTTCAAGCTAGCCTGGGGAGTCCTCGACCGACTTTGTCTCTTACGTGGTGACGTTGGTTCTTTCGGTGCGCGAGGAGTTCATAATCACCTCCAAGAGCGTTTTACTGATTCTGCTTGCCATGCAAGATTTCCCGGGTACATTACACATTACGTTGGCATGCCTCACGGCATCGAAAATAGCATCTAGTTGTTGTCTGAAGCAGCAATTAGCAATCGGGAGGAGGCGGAAGTTTGCTGCGTGTTATTTGCTAGAGGTTGTTCGTGAAAGCTGAGGGTAAGCAGAGCAAGAATGGTTGACTTTGCTGCTGATTCTTGCAGCCTTGCCAAGAGATGAACGCCACCTTTTGGTCTGGATCAGATATGCAGAGTAGAAATGTGTTTGCGTGACGAATCCTAACGCAAGCAGAAGAGGAAGATATACATCCAACGCACACGTGACCACTTGCGCCTGCTGTAGACCCAGCGGTCCATAGTTGCTGGGTATTATTATTTCTGTTTTATTGCTACAGAAATTGAGTTCGGCGCTGGAAGCAGCCACTGCTTTTCGTCCGTCTGTTATTGCCCAAAATTTCCGTGGGTAGTATCGGTGGTTTGCCAGCTAATGCCCGGACAGAGAAAGCCGCCGTGTCATTCTGGAGGCATCCAAGAGATTTGACCATTCTTTACAGCTTCTTTGGCAGCTTAGAGTGATGGGAAAGACTTATGTGGCGACCTGACCGTCATCTACCGTGACGCCGACGCTGTGTGGATCAGGACGGTAAGGGTCGGCGGCGCGGTACATTCAATTCAGAATTATAGATTGTGTGAATCGCCATGCTAGACTGACATAGCAAATTTTGCATTGACATACGCGGTACGTTCAATTCAGAATTATAGATTGTGTGAATCGCCACGCTAGACTGACATAGCAAATTTTGCATTGACATAATAATTCCGCTGCCACCACTAGGCGTCACTGGCGTGGGGATCACAGAAAGCTCGTCGGTTCCCTGAGATTCTCATGCTTTCCTGGAGACCGTCGTCCAACAGTCCGTGGCTGCTATGAAGGGCATATGAACAAGATCAGCGTGTTCTGAGCAGTACAATGAAAGGCTCATGCCGATGCAACGGACGCATATGGCTAACTATGACTACGGCGATGCGCTGCAGACAATGCTTCCCTTCAGGCTAACGGCAGAGAGGTTTACTAGCTTCCTTCATTACCAGCAAGGCGTTCCTGGACTTCTTAGGAATGCAGTTGCCCCCAGCAGGGAAAAAGCTCGCCTTGAGAGGCGAAGTTTCTCACTAAACAAAACGACCATAGAAAAGAGTTAGATAGGGTTTTGTGACGCCTGCAGCACTTTAGTACGTAGACATCCAGAAAGATACGTGCTGCCATTGAGTGCATGCCGTAAGGCATAGCTCACCTAAACGGCGATACTGGGATCTTCCATGTAGAGCCGGAAATACACTGTACAGCGACGGCAACTTGCTGCGAAAACCTTCCTGGCTATAGTTCTCATCAAGCTCAGCGGTGTAGAATGAAATTGATGTGGTTCAAGCTAGCCTGGGGAGTCCTCGACCGACTTTGTCTCTTACTTGGTGACGTTGGTTCTTTCGGTGCGCGAAGAGTTCATAATCACCTCCAAGAGCGTTTTACTGATTCTGTTTGCCATGCAGGATTTCCCGGGTACATTACACATTACGTTGGCATGCCTCACGGCATCGAAAATAGCATCTAGGTGTTATCTGACGCAGCAATTAGCAATCGGGAGGAGGCGGAAGTTTGCTGCGTGTTATTTGCTAGAGGTTGTTCGTGAAAACTGAGGGTAAGCAGAGCAAGAATGGTTGACTTTGCTGCTGATTCTTGCAGCCTTGCCAAGAGATGAACGCCACCTTTTGGTCTGGATCAGATATGCAGAGTAGAAATGTGTTTGCGTGACGAATCCTAACGCAAGCAGAAGAGGAAGATATACATCCAACGCACACGTGGCCACTTGCGCCTGCTGTAGACCCAGCGGTCCATAGTTGCTGGGTATTATTATTTCTGTTTTATTGCTACAGAAATTGAGTTCGGCGCTGGAAGCAGCCACTGCTTTTCGTCCGTCTGTTATTGCCCAAAATTTCCGTGGATAGTATCGGTGGTTTGCCAGCTAACGCCCGGACAGAGAAAGCCGCCGTGTCATTCTGGAGGCATCCAAGAGATTTGACCATTCTTTGCAGCTTCTTTGGCAGCTTAGAGTGATGGGAAAGACTTATGTGGCGACCTGACCGGCATCTACCGTGACGCCGACGCTGTGTGGATCAGAACGGTAAGGGTCGGCGGCGCGGTACATTCAATTCAGAATTATAGATTGTGTGAATCGCCATGCTAGACTGACATAGCAAATTTTGCATTGACATAATAATTCCGCTGCCACCACTAGGCGTCACTGGCGTGGGGATCACAGAAAGCTCGTCGGTTCCCTGAGATTCTCATGCTTTCCTGGAGACCGTCGTCCAACAGTCCGTGGCTGCTATGAAGGGCATATGAACAAGATCAGCGTGTTCTGAGCAGTACAAGGAAAGGCTCATGCCGATGCAACGGACGCATATGGCTTACTATGACTACGGCGATGCGCTGCAGACAATGCTTCCCTTCAGGCTAACGGCAGAGAGGTTTACTAGCTTCCTTCATTACCAGCAAGGCGCTCCTGGACTTCTTAGGAATGCAGTTGCCCCCAGCAGGGAAAAAGCTCGCCTTGAGAGGCGAAGTTTCTCACTAAACAAAACGACCATAGAAAAGAGTTAGATAGGGTTTTGTGACGCCTGCAGCACTTTAGTACGTAGACATCCAGAAAGATACGTGCTGCCATTGAGTGCATGCCGTAAGGCATAGCTCACCTAAACGGCAATACTGGGATCTTCCGTGTAGAGCCGGAAATACACTGTACAGCGACGGCAACTTGCTGCGAAGACCTTCCTGGCTATTGTTCTCATCAAGCTCAGCGGTGTAGAATGAAATTGATGTGGTTCAAGCTAGCCTGGGGAGTCCTCGACCGACTTTGTCTCTTACGTGGTGACGTTGGTTCTTTCGGTGCGCGAAGAGTTCATAATCACCTCCAAGAGCGTTTTACTGATTCTGTTTGCCTTGCAAGATTTCCCGGGTACATTACACATTACGTTGGCATGCCTCACGGCATCGAAAATAGCATCTAGGTGTTATCTGACGCAGCAATTAGCAATCGGGAGGAGGCGGAAGTTTGCTGCGTGTTATTTGCTAGAGGTTGTTCGTAAAAACTGAGGGTAAGCAGAGCAAGAATGGTTGACTTTGCTGCTGATTCGTGCAGCCTTGCCAAGAGATGAACGCCACCTTTTGGTCTGGATCAGATATGCAGAGTAGAAATGTGTTTGCGTGACGAATCCTAACGCAAGCAGAAGAGGAAGATATACATCCAACGCACACGTGACCACTTGCGCCTGCTGTAGACCCAGCGGTCCATAGTTGCTGGGTATTATTATTTCTGTTTTATTGCTACAGAAATTGAGTTCGGCGCTGGAAGCAGCCACTGCTTTTCGTCCGTCTGTTATTGCCCAAAATTTCCGTGGATAGTATCGGTGGTTTGCCAGCTAACGCCCGGACAGAGAAAGCCGCCGTGTCATTCTGGAGGCATCCAAGAGATTTGACCATTCTTTACAGCTTCTTTGGCAGCTTAGAGTGATGGGAAAGACTTATGTGGCGACCTGACCGTCATCTACCGTGACGCCGACGCTGTGTGGATCAGAACGGTAAGGGTCGGCGGCGCGGTACATTCAATTCAGAATTATAGATTGTGTGAATCGCCATGCTAGACTGACATAGCAAATTTTGCATTGACACAAGCGGTACGTTCAATTCAGAATTATAGATTGTGTGAATCGCCATGCTAGACTGACATAGCAAATTTTGCATTGACATAATAATTCCGCTGCCACCACTAGGCGTCACTGGCGTGGGGATCACAGAAAGCTCGTCGGTTCCCTGAGATTCTCATGCTTTCCTGGAGACCGTCGTCCAACAGTCCGTGGCTGCTATGAAAGGCATATGAACAAGATCAGCGTGTTCTGAGCAGTACAATGAAAGGCTCATGCCGATGCAACGGACGCATATGGCTTACTATGACTACGGCGATGCGCTGCAGACAATGCTTCCCTTCAGGCTAACGGCAGAGAGGTTTACTAGCTTCCTTCATTACCAGCAAGGCGCTCCTGGACTTCTTAGGAATGCAGTTGCCCCCAGCAGGGAAAAAGCTCGCCTTGAGAGGCGAAGTTTCTCACTAAACAAAACGACCATAGAAAAGAGTTAGATAGGGTTTTGTGACGCCTGCAGCACTTTAGTACGTAGACATCCAGAAAGATACGTGCTGCCATTGAGTGCATGCCGTAAGGCATAGCTCACCTAAACGGCGATACTGGGATCTTCCGTGTAGAGCCGGAAATACACTGTACAGCGACGGCAACTTGCTGCGAAAACCTTCCTGGCTATAGTTCTCATCAAGCTCAGCGGTGTAGAATGAAATTGATGTGGTTCAAGCTAGCCTGGGGAGTCCTCGACCGACTTTGTCTCTTACGTGGTGACGTTGGTTCTATCGGTGCGCGAGGAGTTCATAATCACCTCCAAGAGCGTTTTACTGATTCTGTTTGCCATGCAAGATTTCCCGGGTACATTACACATTACGTTGGCATGCCTCACGGCATCGAAAATAGCATCTAGTTGTTGTCTGAAGCAGCAATTAGCAATCGGGACGAGGCGGAAGTTTGCTGCGTGTTATTTGCTAGAGGTTGTTCGTGAAAACTGAGGGTAAGTAGAGCAAGAATGGTTGACTTTGCTGCTGATTCGTGCAGCCTTGCCAAGAGATGAACGCCACCTTTTGGTCTGGATCAGATATGCAGAGTAGAAATGTGTTTGCGTGACGAATCCTAACGCAAGCAGAAGAGGAAGATATACATCCAACGCACACGTGACCACTTGCGCCTGCTGTAGACCCAGCGGTCCATAGTTGCTGGGTATTATTATTTCTGTTTTATTGCTACAGAAATTGAGTTCGGCGCTGGAAGCAGCCACTGCTTTTCGTCCGTCTGTTATTGCCCAAAATTTCCGTGGATAGTATCGGTGGTTTGCCAGCTAACGCCCGGACAGAGAAAGCCGCCGTGTCATTCTGGAGGCATCCAAGAGATTTGACCATTCTTTACAGCTTCTTTGGCAGCTTAGAGTGATGGGAAAGACTTATGTGGCGACCTGACCGTCATCTACCGTGACGCCGACGCTGTGTGGATCAGAACGGTAAGGGTCGGCGGCGCGGTACATTCAATTCAGAATTATAGATTGTGTGAATCGCCATGCTAGACTGACATAGCAAATTTTGCATTGACACACGCGGTACGTTCAATTCAGAATTATAGATTGTGTGAATCGCCATGCTAGACTGACATAGCAAATTTTGCATTGACATAATAATTCCGCTGCCACCACTAAGCGTCACTGGCGTGGGGATCACAGAAAGCTCGTCGGTTCCCTGAGATTCTCATGCTTTCCTGGAGACCGTCGTCCAACAGTCCGTGGCTGCTATGAAGGGCATATGAACAAGATCAGCGTGTTCTGAGCAGTACAACGAAAGGCTCATGCCGATGCAACGGACGCATATGGCTTACTATGACTACGGCGATGCGCTGCAGACAATGCTTCCCTTCAGGCTAACGGCAGAGAGGTTTACTAGCTTCCTTCATTACCAGCAAGGCGCTCCTGGACTTCTTAGGAATGCAGTTGCCCCCAGCAGGGAAAAAGCTCGCCTTGAGAGGCGAAGTTTCTCACTAAACAAAACGACCATAGAAAAGAGTTAGATAGGGTTTTGTGACGCCTGCAGCACTTTAGTACGTAGACATCCAGAAAGATACGTGCTGCCATTGAGTGCATGCCGTAAGGCATAGCTCACCTAAACGGCAATACTGGGATCTTCCGTGTAGAGCCGGAAATACACTGTACAGCGACGGCAACTTGCTGCGAAAACCTTCCTGGCTATAGTTCTCATCAAGCTCAGCGGTGTAGAATGAAATTGATGTGGTTCAAGCTAGCCTGGGGAGCCCTCGACCGACTTTGTCTCTTACGTGGTGACGTTGGTTCTTTCGGTGCGCGAAGAGTTCATAATCACCTCCAAGAGCGTTTTACTGATTCTGTTTGCCATGCAAGATTTCCCGGGTACATTACACATTACGTTGGCATGCCTCACGGCATCGAAAATAGCATCTAGTTGTTGTCTGAAGCAGCAATTAGCAATCGGGAGGAGGCGGAAGTTTGCTGCGTGTTATTTGCTAGAGGTTGTTCGTGAAAACTGAGGGTAAGCAGAGCAAGAATGGTTGACTTTGCTGCTGATTCTTGCAGCCTTGCCAAGAGATGAACGCCACCTTTTGGTCTGGATCAGATATGCAGAGTAGAAATGTGTTTGCGTGACGAATCCTAACGCAAGCAGAAGAGGAAGATATACATCCAACGCACACGTGGCCACTTGCGCCTGCTGTAGACCCAGCGGTCCATAGTTGCTGGGTATTATTATTTCTGTTTTATTGCTACAGAAATTGAGTTCGGCGCTGGAAGCAGCCACTGCTTTTCGTCCGTCTGTTATTGCCCAAAATTTCCGTGGATAGTATCGGTGGTTTGCCAGCTAACGCCCGGACAGAGAAAGCCGCCGTGTCATTCTGGAGGCATCCAAGAGATTTGACCATTCTTTACAGCTTCTTTGGCAGCTTAGAGTGATGGGAAAGACTTATGTGGCGACCTGACCGTCATCTACCGTGACGCCGACGCTGTGTGGATCAGGACGGTAAGGGTCGGCGGCGCGGTACATTCAATTCAGAATTATAGATTGTGTGAATCGCCATGCTAGACTGACATAGCAAATTTTGCATTGACACACGCGGTACGTTCAATTCAGAATTATAGATTGTGTGATTCGCCATGCTAGACTGACATAGCAAATTTTGCATTGACATAATATTTCCGCTGCCACCACTAAGCGTCACTGGCGTGGGGTTCA
>NW_013544925.1:0-1821 GCF_000499545.2 Eimeria tenella
GCAGCAGCTGCTGCTGTTGCTGCTGCTGCTGCTGCTGCTGCTCTACTTGCTGCTTTTTCCGCTGCACCTGCTGCCCCTTTTGCAGTTGTCGTTGTTGTTGCTGCAGCTGTACTTGTTGCTGCACCAGCTGCTGCTTTTGTACTGGCCGCCTTGGCTGTTGCTGCTGCAGCTGCTGTTCTTGCTGCTGCTGCTGCTCTCGCTGCTCTTGTTCCTGCTGCTGTTGGTGCTTCTGATGTACTTGCTGCTTTCGCTTCTGTTGCTGCTGCTGCTCTTGTTGCTGTTGTTGCTGCTGCTGTTGCCGTTGTGCTTGCTGCTGCTGCTGCTTCTGCTTTTCGTGCTGCGCCAGCTGCAGCATCTGGGGGCGCTGCTTCAGCTGCTGCTGCTGCTGCTGCTGCTGCGCATGTTGGTCTTCGCTCGCCTCATCTGGGAGCAGCTGCTGCTCGCTGCTGCTGCTGCTGCTGCTGCAGCAGAAGTCAGCCAGAGCAGCAGCAGGCTCTGCTGCCACTTGAATCCGCAAAGTCTTCGGGCCGCCGCCAGCTGGGGGAGGGTTTTTTATTTTGCTGCTGATGCTTGCTGCGAAAGCACCCTAAACCCTAAACCCTAAACACTCAACCCTAAACCCTAAACCCTAAACATTAAACACTAAACCATGAACCCTGAAGCCTGCGGCTGCTAGTGTAAAGCCCTGAAGCTTTGTTCTTTGCGGCTGTCTGCTAGCTTCGCCGCCAAAGTGTTTAGGGTTTAGGTTTTAGGGTTTAGGGTTTAGGGTTTAGGGTTTACCTTTAGAAATCCGCGCCTTGCCCTTGCTGATTTGAATGCCGCTGGCCGTGACAATTTTGCCTGGACACAAATGAGAGCCAAACCCTAAACCCTAAACCCTAAACCCTAAACCCTAAACCCTGGAGCGTATACCAAAAGCCGTGAGCCCCCACTGCTTGGGCCCAAAGCCTCAACCCCAGCAAACCCTAAACCCTAAACCCTCACAACTCTATACCCCAGACGCTGAGCCTGAGTAAACCCTAAACCCTAATAAAGCTGACACCCCTGCAGTAAAGCCCAAGCCCTCAAGACCCAGCAAACCCTGCTAAACCCTAAACCCTGCTGAACCTTAAGCCTTGCTAAACCCTAAAACCTGCTAAACCCTAAACCCTACCAAACCGTAGACCCGGCTAATTCCTATACCCCCCAAACCCCAGACTCTCCTAAACCCCAAACCCCGCTAAACCCTAAACCCTGCTAAACCCTAAACCTCGTTAAACCCTAAACCCCGCTAAACCCTAGACCCTGCAAAACCCTAGACTCTGCAAAACCCTAACCCCTCGGCGGAAGTTACCGGGCGTTTTGGAGGCTGGTGCGGGGGCCTGCTGCTGCTGCTGCTGCTGCTGCTCGGCCTGGAGAGCCTGGGGCAGCAGCAAACCCTGCAGCACTGCAGGGTTTGGCAGCAGCAAGGGTTTGTCGAAGAAACCCTTGAGAGGTTCTCCGGTGGTTTCGTCTACTAAAGGAATGAAAAGAGAAACTTGAGGGTTTAGACGAGTTTCCAAAGAAAGGACTTCTCCCTGGGGAGAGACTTGCGGGGGTTTGAGGCCCCAGGACTGCAGCAAACCCTCGGCGCTAGGGTTTAGCGTCATCAGCGGTAAACCCTCAATTAGGGTTACCAAACCCTGCTGCAGCACCGGCACATTCACCACCGGCAGCAACGGCCTCTCCGTGCTCAGACTCTCTTGAAACTCAAACGCAGCAGCAAGCTCCAGCGTGTCCGGCCCTGCGCAAACCCTAAACCCTAAACCCTAAACCCTAAACCCTAAACCCTAAACCCTAAAC
>NW_013544926.1:0-1407 GCF_000499545.2 Eimeria tenella
CCCCTGGGGGGCCCCTGGGGGCCCCCTAGCCCCAAAACGGGGCCTCAGGGGGGCCCCCAGCCACAGGGGGCCCCCTGCGAGCTCCCCTAGCTCCAGTGGGGTCAATCTTCTGGGGGCCCCCCTGTCTCCAAGGGGGCGGGCTCCCCTAGCCCCAAGGGGGCCCCCTGGGGGCCCTCCTAGCCCCAAGGGGGCCCCCTAGGGGCCCCCGAGGCAGCAGGGATCCGCCTGAGGGGTCCCATAGCCCGGAGGAGGCCCCCAGGGGCCCCCTAAGCTCCGAGGGGCCCTACGCCGGTGGGGGCCCTTTGGGGGCCCCCTCAGTGGGACCCCTAACTGGAGCCTTGGGGGCCCCCAGCTGGAGACTCCCTGGGGGCCCCTGGGGCCTCGGGGGCCCCAGGGGGACTGGGGGGCCCCACACTGGGGAGGGTTTGCTGTGGGTGGTGGCTGTGTCTGTATCTTTTTGAATTTGAATTCTCGTGTCTCCTTTGCTGCTGCTGCTGCTGCTGCTGCTGCTGCTGCTGCTTGACCAGAGACAGGCCCAGGCGCTGGCGACAGACCTGCCTTACCTGCAGCAGCAGCTGCAGCAATCCTAGGGGCCCCAAGACAGGGGGGCCCCTAGAGCCGGGGGCCCCTAGCAGGGCACAGTTGGGGGACCCCAAGAGGCAGGGGCCCCCAGGGTACACTTGGGTCCTCCAAGAGGCAGGGGCCCCCAAGGGATAGGGGCCCCCAGGATTAGGGGCCCCCCGGATTCGAACATAGGGGCCCCTGAGAGGCGGGGGACCCCAAGGGTCAGGGGCCCCCAGACTGAGGGGCCCCCTGCGCCAGGGGCCCCTAGGAGAAAAGTACCTCTTTACCTTCTGGGGCCCCTTGGGCAGGGGCCCCTCTAGAAGGCATCCCCACTAACAGGGGGGCCCCCAAAACCCGGGGGCCCCCAGGGGAGGGGGGCCCCCAGGTGGTAGGGGCCCCCAGGCGACGAGGGCCCCCAGGTGCTAGGGGGCCCCAGGTGATAGGGGCCCCAGGTGATAGGGGCCCCCAGGCGAGAGGGGCCCCCAGGCGAGAGGGGCCCCCAGGCGAGAGGGGCCCCCAAGATTCGCGGGGGCCCCTAGGTGACATTTTAATAACTAAAAGAAGGGCCTCTGGCTCTGCTAATTTTTTAATCTAAAAGTTTGCCAAAGTCCCCTTTAAGGGCCCTTAAAAGCGGCTGGGGGGCCCCTGACAGGACCCGATGGGCCCCTTTAGGGGCCCCCTATAGGGTCTCCTTAGGGGCCCCCTATAGGCCTTCATATAGTACTGGTCTATGGGGGCCCCCTTAGGGGCCCCCCAGAGACCCCTCCATCGTTTTGCAGTGTGGGGCCCCCTTTAGGGGCCCCTTTGGGGCCCTCTTGGGGGCCCCCTTCACTCTGGGTCTAT
>NW_013544927.1:0-1775 GCF_000499545.2 Eimeria tenella
AACAGATTCCTCTTTTTGTTTTTAATTAAGGATTTAGTGCTAACGGGTAACCCCAAACCCTAGTTTAGGGTTTAGGGTTTTGGGTTTGGGGCTCAGGGGCTGCAGTTGCTCTCGCTCTCGAGGTTTGTGTAGAGTTTGCATGCAGTAGGGTTTAGGGTTTAGGGTTTAGGGTTTAGGATTTAGAGCCTAGGGTTTAAGATTTCAGGGTTTATGCTTTTTCTCTACATTTTGTCTCAACAGGAAGCCATGCACGCGCCCTGGGTCTGGGGCCCAGCGCTTAGGGTTTAGGGTTTAGGGTTTAGGGTTTAGGGTTTGACGACTTCGACAAAATGGAGGATATATTTTTTCATATGCTCTTTGTGGTGCCTCTCACCAGGTGGATCACAAATATAGGTGAGGAGAGCTTAGAGTTTAGGGTTTAGGGTTTAGGGTTTAGGGTTCCTTTTCACGGGGCCCAGGGCTTTAAAGTTACTGTTTAGGGTTTAGGGTTTACAGTTTAGGAGCTCCAGGCAGGTGCTCAGAGGGGTGGGTTTAGGGTTTAGGCTCAAGGGACTAGGGTCTAGGGTTTAGGGTTTAGGGTTTGGAGTTTAGGGCTTGTTCAAAGTGACTGAACAGGCATTTGGAGCTTCACCATTGCGAAGCCGCAGGGAGAAGGGAAGTCATCCTCAAGGGCTAGGGTTTAGGGTTTAGGGTTTAGGGTTTTGGGTTTGGGGTTTGGGTTTTTGTCTACTGTCGCCTTCAGAGAGACCATGGAACCGGAAGTCCACCAAAGTTGGTAAGCCCAGTGTTGAGCCCTTAGGGTTTAGGGTTTAGGGTTTAGGGTTTAGGGTTTGGGGTTTTTGCTGTTTGCCTGCGCGCAGGAGCCACGATAGCTCTTATCGCTCTCTTCGCCATAGGAGTTCTCCAGGTGAGTCCCAAACCCTAAACCCTAAACCCTAAAAGATGGTTTTATCTGCAAACCCTAAACCCTAAACCCTAAACCCTAATGAGCGCAGCTTCCACTAGGGTTTAGGGTTCAGCGAGTTTGCAGCTTCTGGGGTTTAGGGTTTAAGGCGCGGGATGGCCGCAGCGACGTGGCAGCCCAACACCTAGGGCTCACGGCTTAGGGTTTAGGGTTTAGGGTTTAGGGTTTAGGGTTTGCGTTTAGTCAAGCCGCGCGCCAAACCACTTCGAAACCATCGGAGTCCCTCCAAACGCTCCTCCCCGAGTTGTGTCTTCTGCCTACCGCAGACTTTCTCTAATGTACCATCCAGTAAGAAACCCTAAACCCTAAACCCTAAACCCTAGTTTTTGGCTCTGGGGTGCAAACCCTGGGGCGGTCTGCATAGGGTTTAGGGTTTAGGGTTTGGGGTTTGCGTGACAGGACAAAAACCCTTCGATGGAGGCAAAAGAAATGTTTGCAAAGATTCGCGAGGTTAGTACATCAGACGCCAGCCAATCTAGGGTTTAGGGTTTAGGGTTTGGGGTTTAGAGTTTGGAGTGTTTTCATTCCCCTGCCACTCGCTGCTGCTTCCCCTGGAAGCAGCTTCGTTCCTTCTTGTGTCCCCCAGCCCTCCCACCCCAAACCCCCCTTTTAGGGTTTAGGGTTTAGGGTTTAGGGTTTGTGGGCATGTGGAGCAGTTCTTGTGTTTTTTTCGTTTTTCCTCCTCCCTGCGCCTGGGGTTTTCGCCGGCAGGCTTGCAACCCTGCTCCCCAGTGCCGAGTGCCCAGGCTTCAGGGGTTAGGGTTTAGGGTTTAGGGTTTAGGGTTTAGGGTTTAGGGTTTAGGGTTTAGGG
>NW_013544928.1:0-1153 GCF_000499545.2 Eimeria tenella
CTCCTGCTCCTGCTGCTGCCGCAGCAGCAGCAGCAGGAGGCTCGTACGAAGGCCAGGAAGACCGGGAGCAAGCGGGGAAGCAGCAGCAAATGAGAACTCGGGATAAAAAGGATTAAAATGGATCAAAAACGGAACAAAATAGAACAAATTTGGAAAGAATTGGAGAAGAAATGGAGTCAAAAGAGCAAAATGAACCAGGGCTCGACTGCTGCGAGCCCCGGGAGCGGGGGGGCCTCGGGGGCCCCCAAAACCTCGTGCTGCAGCTGCACGGCCAAATCGTGCAGCTCGAAGGCCTTTTTGAGGGCCCCCAGAGCAGCAGGGGGCCCCCCTTGCTGCTGCTGAGGGTTTAGGAAGTTGCGGAGGTTTAGATTGGCTTCTTTGCGCAGCGAAAGGAGCGCAGCAGCTTGCTGCAGCAGCGCAGCAGGGCTGTGGGGTGCTGCTGCTGCTTGCTGCTGCGCATGCACCACCGTAGCAGCAACAGCAGGCATCTGCAGCACCAAAGAAGAACTCAGCAGCCCCAAAGGGTCATTTAAAGAAGCCCCAATGTCTTTTAGCTGCGGCACTTTTTGCTTCCATGCTGCTGCTGCTGCGTCAGTGCGGACCATTGCTTCAGCAGCAAACAAGTGGGCCCCCAGGGCCACTGCGTCGTACTGCAGCAGCAGCAGCAGCGCGGACTCCTGCAGCAGCAGCAGCTCGCAGCTGCTCTTTGCTGCTGCCAGCAGCGCGGCCTCCTTGGGGAGGTCGAGGGGCACTTGGCCGCTGTCAATCAGCCGCGCGAGCTGCTCCGGCAGCAGCGCGCTGCTGCTGCTGCTGCTGCTGCAGCATAGCTCGTGCAGCGCAGCAAACGCCTGCTCCATCAGCAGCAGCTGCGCAAAAGCTTCTTCTCTTTTTCTCCGAAGATTGAACAGCCGCACAGCACTCAGCAGCAGCTTTTGCTTCTCGAGTTTCATCAAGTCGAGGCTGAGTGCTGCAGTGGAGAGTTTCTGGGGGGGCTGCTGCTGCAGCGGCTCCAGCAGCAGCACTTTGAACGCCGCTGCTGCTGCTTCTCCCGCCCGCTCCCGGATAAATGCTGCTGCTTCTGCTGCTTCGTTCACCAGCCGCTCCTCTGCTGTTGTTGCTTCCGGATACGGCACCGCTGCTGCAGCAAAAACGG
>NW_013544929.1:0-2385 GCF_000499545.2 Eimeria tenella
AGTGAAGGCAGCAGCAGCAGCAGCAGCAGCAGCAGCAGCAAAAGCCGCGTCTGCAGAGCTAGAAGGCGGACGCAAAATGTCTTCTGCAGCAGCTGAACCTGAACAGAGAGAACAAGCCATATTTTTCCAGCAGCAGCAGCAGCAACAGCAACAGCAACAGCAGCCGCGGCAACAGCAGCAGCGACAGCAGAAGCAGCACCATAAGCAGCAAAATGACGACAACTCAGAGGCAGAGCAGCAGCAGCAGCAGCAGCAGCGGCAGCAGCACAAGGGAGACAACTCTCCATGGGGAGGGTCTGAGGTGAAGCCCGAGCAGCGTCGTAGGACGCAGCTGCAGCAGCAGCAGCAGCAGCTGCAGCAGCAGCAGCCCCAGCAGCAGCAGGAAGTTTACCATGAGCCTCTGCAGTTGCTGCAGAGGCAGACGCAAAGGGAGCCATCCGCACAAGAACCCGAGCAGCAACAACAGCAGCAACCGCAGCAGCAGCAGCTGCTGCTGCTGCAGCGGCAGAGGCCTCGCACAATAGGCCACTCTTCACTTAAAGAGGCAAGATCCGCTGCTGCTGCTGCTGCTGCGGCTGCTGCTCTCTCTGCTGCAGAAACACCCGAAGCACTGCCGCGGGGCCTAAAGAAGGGCCTCAGTCTTCCGGCTAATCTGCCTGCGGCAGCCTCCGTGCTGCAGCAGCAGCAGCAGCAGCAGCAGTACAAGCAGCACCAAAGGCAGCGCCGCAGACTCATGCGCAGAATGCAGCCGCCCCCGCTGTCTCCAGCAAAAAGACAAATGGGGGACAGCACGGGAAAGGTCAAGGGGAAGCCGCTGGGAGCAGCAGCAGCAGCAGCAGCAGCAGCTGCTGCTGCTGCTGGAAGCTGCGGCAAGCAGCAGAGAGCGCAGCAGGCAGCAGCAGCCGCCCGCAGCGCAGCGCTGCAGTGGCCGGCGCTCGAGTCGCCCTCGTCAGACTGCCTTGCTGCTGCTGTTGCTTCGGAGCAGCAAGGTAAGCAGCAGCAGCAGCAGCAGCTCCTCTTGAGACAGCTGCCAGCGCGGCTGGCTTTGCTGCAGCAGCGCCAGCAGAAGCAGCAGCAGAAGCAGCAGGCGGCGCAGCAGGTCGGGCAGCAGCAGGGGTCACAGCAGCAGCAGCTGCAGGAGCTGCTGCAGCTGCAGACCCAGCGCCCGCAGCAGCTGCAGCAGCAGCAGCAGCAGCCAGCCTTCTCTTACGGCACTCTCCGCAAGAAGCCACCAAGCCGCTGGAAAAGGCCTTCGCCCTTTGGACTTCGAGTTGACTTTCCTGTCAATCCGCTGCTGCAGCCGCTGCTGCTGGACACGTGAGCCTGCCGTTGCTGGTGCTGGTGCTGCTGCTGTTGCTGCTGTTGCTGCTGTTGCTGTTGCTGCTGTTGCTGTTTTTGTAGTTGTTGGTGCAGCTCTCAGAGTAGGTGACGCTGCGGCCCTTCGTGGCTCCGTCGCTGTGGCATCTGCTGCCACATTTGATGCCGCCTTCAAGCTGCAACTGTTGCTGCAGCAGCAGCTGTTGCTGCTGCTGAAGCTGCTGCTGCTGCTGCTGCTGCTGCTGCTGCGTCTTTGCAGCAACCCGTTCTTGGACTCAAGACCAACTTACAAAGGCAGCACGAAGCTTTATGAGGTGCACATACAGAGAAGAGGCGAAGAGCTGCTGGAGGATGAACAGCTGCAGCAGCTGCAGCTGGTCAAGAAGCCGCCGCCGCAGCTGCTGCTGCAGCACGAGCAGCAGCAGCAGCAGCAGCTTTTTCTGCCGCTGGAGAAGCAGCAGGAGCAGCAGCAGCACCTGACCCCATACGAACTTCTTGCTAGAATCCCCTGCAGCAACAGCAAAGGCGAAGCAGCAGACGAGCAGCTCGCAGGACAGCTCCTGCTGCAGCAAGGTTCAAGCAGCAGCAGCAACCATGGAGAGGTCCAGCAAGGCTACTGCTCTTGGATGGACGGCAGCAGCAGCAGCAGCAGCAGCAGCAGCTTCCTCGCAGCTAGACACTCCATGGAGGGGATTGCTGAGGTCCCGCTGCGGCAGCCAACAGCACTTAGTCTCCCGTGTCAGCCGCTGCAGCTGCAGGAGCAGCAGCTCAAGCAGCACGAACAGCAGCAGCGGCTGCAGCCGCAGCAGCAGGCGGATCATCAGCTGCAGCACAAGCCTCTGCAGGGCCACGATGCCTTGCCGCTGGGATGCTGCTGCCCTGCCCCTGACGAACGCGCAGCACTGCAGCAGAAGCAGCAGCAGCATTTGCTGCTGCTGCAACAACAGCAGCAAAGCCCATCTGCAGAACGCATGCACATCTTACCGCCGCTTAACGCCAGCTTCCATCAGCAACAAGGAGAGTCTCCTGCAGCAGCAGCAGCAGCAGCCGCTGCTGCTGCTGCTGCAG
>NW_013544930.1:0-2019 GCF_000499545.2 Eimeria tenella
CCCAGTATACTGACAACCCCCAAACCCTTCTTTGTGGTTTTAGGCTCATTTGAATCCAAAAGCACCCCCAGAAAAACCACCTGAAACCCCCGGACCACCAAAACCCTAAACCCTAAACCCTAATTAGTAAAACCATAAACCCTGCCCGCTCGGATTCGTTTGAGTTGGGAATAGTCGGGCCTGAAGTCTATTATGAAAACCCTCATGTCTTAACACCCCCTAAACCCTTCTTTGTGGTTTTGAGCTCATTTTAACCCAAAAACCCCCAAAAAAAGCCCATTCCAAACCCCAAAACCACGCCAAACCCTAAACCCTAAACCCTAAACCCTACCTGTTCGGATTCGCTTGAGTTGAGAGTAGTCGGGCCTGAAGTCCGGGCCCCAGTGACTGACGCAGTGGGCCTCATCCACTACAAATCTTTTCAAAGTCCCTTTTTGGTTTAAAGAGTGCAGCAAAGAACGAACAGATTTGCTGCTGCTCAACTTCTCAGGAGTCAAGAACAACAGCGGCACGCTCAAACCCTCGCAGCGCCTGCAGCAAACCCTAAACCCTAAACCCTAAATCTAAACCCTAAAGCCTAAAGCTTTGCACGAAATGGGAGTCACGGAAGAAGAGGCCCGAAGGGGGAGTTGAGAATGAAAGAGGCAAACACAAACCATCACAGCGAAACCCTGAACCCTAAACCCTAAACCCTAAACCCTAAACCCTAAACCCTTAACCCTAAACCCTAAGCCCTAAAGCGTCGAGCCTTAGCTCTAGCACAATAGAAAGACAAGACTCAAGAGTCAGAAACAAAAGCGGCACGTACAAACCCTCGCTACGCCTGCACACGCAAACCCTAAACCCTAAACCCTAAACCCTAAACCCTAGCGCGGGACAGGAAGCACGGAAGAAGATGCAAGAAATGGGAGTCGCAGAAAGCAGCAGCACGCATAAACCCTCACAGCGGCTCCATATACAACACGCCACAAACAATAAACCCTAGACCCTAAACCCTAAACCCTAAACCCAGGCACAGAACACGAAAACTCGAGACCCGGTACCCAAAAACCGCCAAACCCTAAACCCTAAACCCTAAACCCCAGACCCGGAGCCCGAAGTCGGCTAAACCCTAAACCCTAAACCTTAGACCCGCCCTGTAGACCCTAAACCGTAAACCCTAAACCCTAAACCCTAAGCCCTCAAGCAGAAGCTGAAGCCACACTGTGCTGCGGGTTCCGCCCTGTTTTGCTGCTGCCGCTGTCTCTTTGAATTTTTCTGAGGCAGGGAAGGGTAATAGGGCTTAGGGTTTAGGGTTTAGGGTTTAGGGTTTAGGGTTTTCGTACAGGTCATCGTAGACCTGCCGCTGCTCCTCCCAAGTCTGGTTTGAAGTGAAGGCTCTGCACTCAATGCCCAACTCCTGCAGCTGAGCCATTTGATCCTGCAGCAGCAGCAGCAGCAGCAGCAGCAGCAGCAGCGGATGAGGCCTTTGACCCGGAAGCAGCAGTTGCAGACCAACCATTCTGTTTCTGCTTTGTTATGAAAACAGCAGCAGCAGCAGCTGCTGCTGCTGCAGTAGCTGCAGGAATAGCTGCAGCAGCAGCTGCAGCAGTAACTGCAGCAGTAGCTGCAGCAGCAGCAGTAGCTGCAGCAGCAGATGAAGCAGCAGCAGCTGCAGCAGCTTAAACAGCAGGTGAATCACCAGCGGCTGCAGCAGCAGCCGCAGCAGCAAAACTTGCTGCAGCAGCATAAAAACAATAACGATAGCTCCTCTACAATCTAAACCCTAAACCCTAAAGCCTAACCCCTGAACCCTCAGAAAACAAAACAATCCAAAACCAAAACTCTTAACCCTAAACCCTAAACCCTAGAAATAGCAGCGAAATTTAGTCGATTCTTCAAGCGAAAGCAAACGCCTATAAATCGATTAAACCCTAACACAAGATCCATGAATCTCTCCCACATTTCCTGCCCTTAACGTAAACCCTAAACCCTAAACCCTAAACCCTAAACCCTACCTGCATCAAAGACAACAGAGGC
>NW_013544931.1:0-1478 GCF_000499545.2 Eimeria tenella
ACCCTCAACTGGAACCCCAGCCCCAAACACAACCCTAAACCCTAAACCCTAAACCCTACGAGCAAACTCGGTCTCGAAGAGGGCTTGGTAAAACTCCCTCTCCGGGTCTGTCTCAAAGGCAACCTTCAAGTCTGCTCTGTGCTCCCTGTCGCACCTGCACCACAAACCCTAAACCCTAAACCCTAAACCCTGAGACGCACGGCACTTGGCACCAAGAAACCCTAAACCCTAAACCCTAGACCCTAAACCCTAAATCCTGAGACGCAGGACACCTGGCAGCAAGAAAACCGCGCAAAGGCGCCAGCAGGTACGAGCCAAAAGCCACAAACAAAACCCTAAACCCTGAAGAGAAGCCCTCAACCCCAAACCCTAAACCCTAAACCCTAAACCCCCAACCTTACGGTCCAAGGTCAACCCGGGTGTTCGGAAAAAGGTCATGGGGGCAGAAGTCGAGCAAATAGAATTTGCAGACCTGAGAGTGGAACACAAACCCTAAACCCCAAAGCCTAAACCCTAAACCCTAAACCCTAAACCCTAAAGCACCTTGTGGTTTGAAGGCATCCCGCTGCGTCTGCACTTGCGGCAAAACCCTAAACCCTACAGCAACCCACCCTTTCGTAGTGGCGGGCCATGCTTGCCATAAACCCTAAACCCTAAACCCTAAACCCTACTGACCGAATCTGCTTTAAAAGAAGCGCCTTTCTTCGCATTAGCGCCATATTCGTTTCGGTCCCTCCCCATAAGGGAGTCGAGCGTCGCTGCAGAGCAACACACAAACCCTAAACCCAAAACCCTAAACCCTAAACCCTAAACCCTAACCCTAAGTCATAGCCAATAAACCCTGGTTCCCATGGCCTTCAGAAGCGGAGGAGGCTGCAGGCTATACGCCGGGAGTCATCTCTGCTTTGAGCTGAGGCATGGTCAAGGCGAAAAACTCGGGTTTAGGGTTTGGGGTTTAGGGTTTAGGCTTTAGGCCAGGGTTAAGTTGGGGGCCCCGCGAGGGCCCCTGGGGGAGCTTAAGGCGAGACAGAAGACGGAGAGAAGACCTCAAAGAAGAAAAGCAAGAAAACCCGAAAAAAGGGTTTAGGGTCTAGGGTTTCGGATCTAAGGTTTAGGGTTTAGGGTTTGCTGCAGTGACACTCGCCGCAGACCTCTCATTTCATTCATTTTCGAAAAAGAGAGGTATGGAAATCCATCAAAATGAATAAAACCCCACGGGCAATCCCAAGACAAGCCTAGCGAGGGTTTAGGGTTTGGGGTTTAGGGTTTAAGGTTTAGGGTTTAGGGTTTTGCTCGACACGCATGCTTCCGAGTCCTGCGGCTGCGTCCCACGCAAGTGCGCGCCATCTTTTTCTTTCTTCTTTTTTTAATTTATTTTTATTTTTAATTCAATTTAATTTAATTTAATTCAATTTTATTTTATTTATTTCTTTTCTTTGTCTCTTTCCCGCGCTCTCCCGCGCGGGGCGCCCCGCAGC
>NW_013544932.1:0-2351 GCF_000499545.2 Eimeria tenella
GCTGCTGCTCGCTAGCTGGACTTGGCTAGCTGGGGATGGCTAGTTGGGCTTGGCTAGCTAGTTTTGGCTAGCTGAGATTGGCTAGCTGCTGCTGTCTAGCTGCTGCCGACTAGCTGCTGCTGGCTAGCAAGCTGCTGCTGGCTAGTTAGCTGCTGCTGACTAGCTAACTAGCTCCAGCTAGCTAGCTACAGCTAGCTGCAGTTATCTGGCTGCAGCCATCTAGCTGCGGCTAGCCAGCAACAGCTAGCTAGCTGCAGCTAGCCAGCAGCAGCGAGCCAGCAGCAGCTAGCTAGCTGCAGCTAGCTAGCTGCAGCTAGCTAGCTGCAGCTAGCTGGAGCTAGCTAGCTGGAGCTAGTTAGCTAGCTAGCAGCAGCTAGCTAACCGCAGCTAACTGTAGTTAGCTAGCTGTAGCTAGCTGTAGCTAGCTAGCTAGCTGTAGCTAGCTAGCTAGCTAGCTGCTGCGTTTTACGTGACCTTTGAACTCCATGTCTGCGAGGATGAGTTCGGCGTCGTTGTCGAACTCGACGTCGAAGTCGCCGCGCAGTGGCCAATAGCCCACAATGGAGTGCGAGGGTTTTGCTGCTGGCCGCGGCAACGCAGCAGGAGTCGCAGCCCCAGCAGCACACTCTGTGCAGCAGTAGCAGCAGCGGCAGCAGCAGCAAGAAGGCGGCACGTGGGCGCAGCAGCGGCCGCAGCGAGCGAAGGCACGGGCAAAGAGGAAAGCAGAAACAGCAAACGAACAGTGCAGCAGCAGCAGCAGCAGCAGCGGCAGCAGCATGGGTTAGCGAAGCAACAGCAGCAGCATCAGCGAAGCCCGCCCATTGAGTTAGAAGCAACTGGCACTTTAAAAGTAAATAAAACAAACAAAATACAAATAAATGGATTAATTGAATTAACTGACCAAATGAATTAATTTAACAGATAAAAAAGTTTAATAAATAAACAAATTTAATGAATAAATAAATTTAAAAAATAAATTAACTGAACAGTAAAGCGCAGGGGCAGCAGAGCCAAGCGCGTAGCAGCGAAGAGAAGAAGCAATTAAATACAACACTTTAACTAAAATAAATAAATACACAAATAAACAAATAAATAAATAAATAATAAAATAATAAATAAAAATAAATTAATTAATAATCAATTTAATTAAATTAAAACAAACGAATAAAAGGGAAAAGAAGGGAAAGGCGCACGACCTGCTTCTGCGTCGGGGAGGTTGCTGCTGCTGCTGCTGCTACTGCTGCTGCTGCTGCGGGCCCTGTGCTGGCGCTCGAGGGCCTCTGCAGCAGACAAGGCCTTGCCTTCCTTGCTTTTAATTAGCTGCGACAAGTCTGGCAAAGGAGCAGCAGCAGAATTTAAATAAAAATTAAAATAATGTTTTTCGCAACTCTCTGCTGTCTTCGGCTCCAGAGACACCTGAGATATCAACTCCGCCACCTCCTGCAGCCCACACAACACACAACAGCTAGCTGGCCAGCTAGCTAGCTAGCTAGCTAGCTGGCTGGCTAGCTAGCTAAATGGCTGGCTAGCTGGATGAATAGATAGATAGCTAAAAAACAGGCTAGCCGGCTAGCTAGCTATATAGCTATCTAGCCAGCTAGGTAGATAGCTAGCCAGCTAGCTGAATAACTAGCTGCCTGGCCAGCTACTTAGCTAGCTGGCTAGCTAGCTAAATAACTGGCTAGCTGGCCAGCTAAGTAAACCGCTAGCTAGCCGGCTAAATAACTGGTTAGCTGGCTAGCTAGCTAGCTAGCTACCCGCTAAGTGGATGGCTGGCTAGCTAACTAGCTAGCTGGACAGCTAGCTAGCTGTATAACTGGCAAGCTAGCTAGCTAGTTAGACAGGCAGACAGCTAGCTAGCTAGCTAGCTGGACAGCTCCAGCAGCAGCAGAAGGGCAAGATAGAGCGGGACAGAAACGCCGAAGCGAAGTAGCAAAGGCAACAGCAGCAAAACGAACAGCAGCAGCAGCAGCAGCAGCAGCAGCGGACTGCCCAGTTTCCGAATCCGTATTTGCCGACGCCCTCGATGAGCAGCAACTCTTCTTCGGCAGTCCAGTCGAGGCTGAAGAGGGGGAAAGTGTTGCGGCCGACGGGGATGTAGGCGTGGGAATTTTCGTGCTGCTGCTGCTTGCCGCTGCTGCTGCTGCTGCTGCTGCTCCGGCCGCTGCAGAAGCAGGAGAGACACAAGTCGAAGTCGAAGCATTCCGCGCACTTTATCCGGAAGGCCCCGCTGATGTCTTTGCCGCAAACGTCGCAGTGGTACTGCGCATGCAGCGAGAGAAGCGAGCCGAGGGCTCCCACGGCCAGCCCCGACAGCTGCTGCTGCTGCTGCTGCTGCTGCGGAGGCGGCG
>NW_013544933.1:0-1794 GCF_000499545.2 Eimeria tenella
CTACAGCTAGCTACGGCTAGCCACAGCTAGCTACGGCTAGCCACAGCCAACCACAGCTAGCCACAGCCAGCCATAGCTAGCCATAGCTAGCTGCAGCCAGCCATAGCTAGCCACAGTTAACTACAGCCAGTTATAGCCAGCCACAGCTAGCCACAGCTAGCTGCAGCTAGCTGCAGCAGCTGCAGCAGCAGCTGACGGCCGCAGAAGAGAGGCTGTAGGGGGTCTCCAGCTGAGGTGTACATACACCCGAGCTGCTTGCGTTGTGATGCGGATTATTTACTCCCCACCTCCAATTTGGCTTTTAATTTCATTTTATTCTTTTGATTATTCTATTTCTCTATTTCTCCATTATTCCATTTGCTTCTCTTGCTGCAGCAGCACAGCAACTCCCCCACCCCCCTCACCGCCTGCCGCTGTTGCTGCTGCTGCCACCGCTGCTGCTGCTGCTGCTGCTGCTGCTGCTGGTTTGAAGTCCCTTCACCGCGATTTGTTAGATGTTGTCCTTTTACCGATAGCCCAATCAACAACACTTTTTGTCTTTTTATTTATTTATTTCAATTGTTTTATTTTTCTACTTCACTTTGAATTAAAATAATCCATTTTGTCTTTCTTCCTTTCCACCTCCGCCACCTCCGCCAACTCCACCAAGTTCCAGTGTACATACACCCCACGCATCCCACCTCCTTTTCTTTTTTCTTTTCTTTAATTCTTTTTTTCCTTTTCTTTTATCCTTTTTTCTTTTGTTATTTTTTCTTTTTCTTTTTTCTCTTCCTTTTCCTCCACTTCTTTCTTCTTCCTCCTTAATTGTCTGTCATTTTGTCCTTTTCTTTCCTCTCTCTTTTGTCTTCTTTTATTTCTTTGTCTTCTTTCATTTCTCCGTCTTCTTTTACTACTCTGTCTTCTTCTATTTTCTTCTTTTAATTTAATTCCTCCCCCCCCTTCCATTCCCCTCCTCTCCTGCTGCTGCTGCTGCTGCTGCGGGCCTCCCAGCGGGGTATCTCTAACTGCATCAGCGCCGCTGCTGCTGCTGCTGCTGCTTCTATATTTGCTGCTGTCGCCTCCCCCGTCTGTCTTTTGCTGCTGCTGCGCAGCAAACCGCCCAGTGTCTCTTGCAATCAGAATAGTTGAAGTCCACAGCAGCTTCTTTCGAGACTTTTCCAATTACATTCAATTTAATTCAATTAATTGGACTTTCTAAATTCACAAACAAACACTTGTTTTCCCCGACCCGCAGCCAAACTTCGCGTCCTCCCGCCCCACACTTTGAGGTGTACAGACACCCCGAGGTGTACAGGAACCTCTGGGGTGTACAGGCACCTCTGGGGTGTACGTACAGGCACCTCTGGGATGTACAGGCACCTTTGAGGTGTACAGACACCCCAACGCAACCCGCAAGGCCTCTGCTGCTCGAATTTCCTGCTGCTGTTCTTCTTCGCTGCGCTAAACTTGCTTCCAAGAAAGAGATCCTCAGTTGGTAAACAGCCAAACAGCTGCTGCTGCTGCTGCTGCTGCTGCTGCAGCAGCACTACCTGCTTCGCTGAGACAGCGGCCAGAGAGCTGCAAAGGAGACAAGCAGCAACTGTCTCCCTCCGCCTCTCTTTGTCTCCAACCTCCTGTCTCTTTTCCCTTGCTTCCTGATCACCAGCGCAGCAGCAGCAGCCCCTGCTGCTGCTGCTGCTGCTGCTGCTGTGGCCGAGGCCTTCCTGTGCCCTAGAGAACTTATCTCGCGCCAGCAGCAGCTGCCTGTACACCCCGAGACAGCTCTTTAGCTGAGGCAGCGGCTGCCGCCGTTGC
>NW_013544934.1:0-8532 GCF_000499545.2 Eimeria tenella
GCTGCGAGCAGCAGCAGCAGCAGTTCGTAGCGGCAGCAGAAAGCAGCAGCTGCAGGAACTGCGGCAAAAAGCAGCAGCAGCAGCAACAACAACAGCAGCAGCAACAGCGGCAGCAGCAGCAACAACAGCAGCAGCAGCAGCAGCTCCAATGCAGCAGTTTTGGGGTCTAGAAAGAATCAGAGCAGCAGCAGGGAACTTGGTGGGGTGTACATACACCTCAAAGACCCAAGTTGAAGCAGCAGCCGCTAATGCTGATGCTACATATAAGCAGCAGCAGCAGCAGCAAAAGAAGCAGCGACAGGAGAAAATGGAGCAACAGCAGCAGCAGCAGAATATGCAGCCGCAGCAGCAGCAGCAGCAGCAGCAGTTTCTGCTGCAGGGGCTTAGAAGCCACTGCGTGCGACCGCCTGCGCGGGCTCTGCTGCTGCGTCTGCTGCAGCCGCTGCTGCTGCTGCTGCTGCTGCTGCCGCTGCTGCCAGCAGCAGCAGCAGCAGCAAATCAAGTTT
The DNA here is from genome assembly GCF_000499545.2 of Eimeria tenella. Lineage (NCBI taxonomy): Eukaryota > Apicomplexa > Conoidasida > Eucoccidiorida > Eimeriidae > Eimeria > Eimeria tenella. Next base: position 507 of record NW_013544934.1, read on the forward strand.
GTGCTGCTGGGTCTTTCTTCGATGGGGCTGCATGCGTTAAATGCCCCGAAGACACTTTTGGGCCATCAGAGGGAATGACTCAGTGTGTGGGAGTAAGAATTGATTGATTAATTAATTCAATTTAATTTAATTAATTAATTTAATTTAATTAATTTAAGTTAATTAATTTGGTTTAATTCAATTTAATTAATTGGTTATTTAATTATATTTATTATTTGATTTTTTTGTTTTTTTTTTTCTTTTGAGGGGTTTTGTGCGGAGGGTCTGTTTGCTTGCGGGAGGATTTTATTTATTAAATAAAAATAAATAAATAAATAAGTAATAAATAAATAAATAAATAAATGAATAATAAACAATAAATAGATAATAAAAAAATAAATAACAAATAAATAAATAAATAAGAATAAGTGAGAGAAATATAAATGAGTAAACAAATTTTTGTTTTAATATTTTTAAATTTCCTTTCCGCCGTTTTGTGTCTTTTTATTTTTTCGTTTTTTTTGTTTTTTTAATTCTTTTTTGTTTTTTCAATTTGCTTTGCCCCCTTTTTTTTATTTCTTTTTATTTTGTTTTTTATTTTGTTTTTTATCTGTTTCTTATTTTTATTTTTATTTAATTTGTTTCATTTCTTTTGTGTCTCCCTTTATCTCTTTTTCAATCTTTTTTGTTTTTTTGTTTTTCCGCTGCTTTTAACTTAATTATTTAATAATTTGATTTACTTATTTTACCATTTAATGCTTTAATTATTTATTTATTTTAATTAGTTAATTAACTAATTTATTGGCTTACTATATATTTATTTTATTTATTTATTTATTTATTTATTTATTCATTTATTTATTTATTTTTGCTTTTCTTCAGTGCCCCACTGGGGCCTCCACTTTGGGGATCACGGGGGCCTCCACAGTCGGCAGCTGCAGCTGCACAGAAAGTAAACCCTAAACCCTAAAACCTAGACCCTAAACCCTAAACCCTAAACCCTAATGCCTAAACCCTAATCAAGCCTCATTACTTGCTCTTCACAGCATTCTGATTCTGACTTGATTCTGTCTCCACCGCTGCTGCTGCACTGCTGCTTCTGCTGCTGCACTGCTGCTGCTGCTGCTGCACTGCCGCTGCTGCTGCTGCTGCTGCTGCTGCTGCAGTGATGTATTTAAACGAAGGATACTTTCTTTGTTCCATTTGTCCCTCTCCCGCAACAATTTATTTTTGCCCTGGAGGACTTACGCAGTATAATGAAGCGGAGAAGTGCAAGGTGAAGCAAATTTTAAATAAATAAATAAATAAATAAATGAATAAACAAATAAACAGATAAATAAATAACAGAATAATTAATTAATTGATTAATCTAATTAATCTAATTAATCCAAGTAATCTAATTAATTAGCTAATTTAACTAATTATTCGAATCTTAATAGTTAATCCGTCAATTAATTAACTATTTATTTATTTATTTATTTATTTATTTATTTGTTTATTTATTTATTTATTTAGTTTATCTAATTAACTAATTAATTAATTAATTAATTAATTAATTAATTAATTAATTAATTAATTAATTAACTAACTGACTAACTAACTAACTAATTAATTAATTAATTAATTGATTCAAAATGGTTTATAATTGAATTCAGACTTTTACGAATTTGAGTAAAGGCTGGTGGAGGGCTGTGGGGGCCTCGTGGCCTGCAGTGTATGAACGCTGCGCACATTTGACTGCATGCACGGGGCCCTGCGGAGAGTGCATGCAGGGGCACGAAGGTAGGGTTTAGGGTTTAGGGTTTAGGGTTTACGAGGGTTTAGGGTTTGCGAGGATTTAGGGTTCACTAGGGTTTAGGGTTTAGGCTTTACTGGGGTTTACGGTTTAGGGTTTTTGGGGTTTGGGGGTTAGGGGGTGGCGGGCGAGGGGCGCTGAGGTTTAGGGTTTACGGGTTCGGGTAGGGGGTTCGGGGCTTGGGGAGGAGGGTTTAGGGTTTAGGGTTTAGGGTTTAGGGTTTAGGGTTTAGGGTTTGTTGCAGGCCCGTTGTGTCAAATGTGTTCTGAGGGTTTCACGAGGGACCTTTTGTCTCTTAGCAGCGAATGCAGAAAGTGCCCCGCGGGTTGGCAAATAGCCCTCAAGGCCATTGGGCTCTTTCTCGGTGAGGGTTTAGGGTTTAGGGTTTGGGGTTTGGGGTTTGGGGTTTAGGGCTTGGGGTTTGGGCTTTTGGGTTTAGAGCTTAGGGTTTAGGGTTTGGAGTTTGGGGTTTAGCGGTTTAGGGTTTGGGGCTCAGGGTTTGGGGCTTGGGGTTTGGGGTTTGGACTTTTGGATTTAGGGTTTAGGGTTTAGGGTTTTGGCTTCGGGGCTGAGAGTGTAGCGGGTCAGGTTTCGGTACTCTGGGTTTAGAATTAAAGCTTTAGGATTTAGGGTTTAGGGTTTAGGGTTTAGGGTTTGGGGTTTTAAGGTTTGGGGACGATTTTTAAGGGTTTACGGCTTTAGGTTTTGAATGCGCGCAGCCGTAAACCCTAAACCCTAGACCTGACTCTTTACGGGTGCAGTGCGCTAGGTTTTAGGGTTTAGGGTTCAGGGTTTAGGGTTTAGGGTTTGGAGTCTGTTTGCAGGTTTTATCATTGTTGTTTATCTCGTCAGCATGGCCCTCGACTTCGAGGCCGAGCAGCGGCTTCGCGTCGTCACAGATGTGGGGTTTAGGGTTTAGGGTTTAGGGTTTGGGGTTTGGGGTTTAGTGCTGAGGGTTTAGGGTTTAGGGTTTAGGGTTTCGGGTTTCGGGTTTGGGGCTGGGGCTTGATATTGCGTCCCAAGTGAAACTGCATGTTTAGGCCCTCACGATATGGGCCTCATCCTTAAGGGTTTAGGGTTTAGGGTTTAGGGTTTAGGGTTTAGCATTTGGAGTTTAGGGTTTGTGTGGGGCAGCGCATTCGTTTTACTCCAGCCCTGAAACAGCTTTTGGCGTATCTGGCTTTCTGGAGCTCCTATGGGTAGGAACCCAAACCCTAGACTCTTAAACCTAAACCCTAAACCCTAAACCCTAATTTGAGTACGTGCGTATAGATTCAGCTTCTTCGCAGCTGGCAGTACGAAGGGTTTAGGGTTTATGGTTTAGGGTTTAGGGTTTAGGACGTTAATCACATTGCCACCCATCCGGTGTTGGCTCCGACGCTTGTTGGCCGAAAGCTAGGGTTTGGGGTTTAGGGTTTAGGGTTTAGGGTTTAGGGTTTAGGGTTTGTTTGCAGGCTGTCTAGCCGGGCTGTGGGGCCCGGGGGCCCCCTTTTAGAAGGCAAAATAAACAGCAGCAGCAGCAAAGTGGAAATCTTTCATGTTCCTTCAGACTGGTACCTCCGCTACAGAAACTTTTCAAGAAAAATTGTCTCTTTTTTTGTTTCCGTAAGCAGCAGCAGCAGCAGCAGAAGCAGCGGCAGCAGCAGCAGCGGCAGCCGAAGCAGCGATGGTAGAAGAGGTGGCAGGGAGGGCAGTAGAGGTGGGGAGTGTTGTGTTAGATGCAGCAGCAACAGCAGCAGCAGCAACAGCAGCGGCAGCAATAGTCAAATAAAACAAGCAGCAACACCAGCAGCAGCAGCAGCAGCAGCAGCACTTTACCACGCGCCTCTTTCTTAGCCTTTGAATTCCTCCGAAGACAGCACGAGATCACCAGCAGCAAACTCCTCCGCCCTCCAAAACACCTACTGCTGCTGCTGCTGCTGCTTCTGCTGCTGTTGCTGTTGCTGCTGCTGCTGCTGCTGCTGCAGGAGCTATCCCCGGACTGTTGGGGCTCTGGGTCTTCAAGTCCTGTCTATTCAGATGCTCTTTTATGTTTCTTTTTACCACTTAGTCTTTTAATTCTTTCTTTCCTTTTCTTTTCTTTCAAATTCCACTGGCAGCGGCGCCACGGGGGCCCCCTGGGGGGCCCCCTGGGGGGCCCCCGGGGGGGCCCCCTGGGGCCCCTGCTGCAGCCAGAGAGGTGTAGAGACACCGCGGGACTCAAAAGCACAATTTCATTTTCTCGTTTTTCTCTTTTTACAATTTTTATTTGGGGCCCTTCTGCTGCTGCTTTTTTTAGTGCTGCTCTTGCATGCAAGTGAGTGATTAGAAGTATAATTGGAAATATATTTTAGTTCTTATTTTATTTTGTTGGATTTGATTTGAATTGGTTTGGGTGGGTTTGTTTGTTTAAGTCTGGTTTGTTTTGTTTTGAGTTAATTTGCAGTTTTATGCATTTGGTTTTATTCTGGTTTTATATTCGCTTTATTCACTTTAATTCGTTTTATTTGATTTTGATTTAATTTATTTCATTTTGTTTTTTTTCATTTCCTTTTATTTCTTTTATTTCATTTTATTTCTTTTAATTCCATTTTATTTCTTTTTATTTCTTTTCAATGTAATTCTTTTGAATTAATTTCAATTGACTTTAATTGATTCTAATTAATTTTATTTCGTTTCACTTTATTGCAGCTTATTTTAATTCATTTCAGACGAATTTAATCTTAATTTCATTTTCTTTTCTTGAATTAGTTTTTCCGTTTTAATTTTATTTTTTGATTTTATTTTCTAAATTAGATAAATCCTTATTTCATTTAAATCCAATTTCCTAATTTCTTCTTTTGCTTTTTTCGATTTTTAAAATTATATTTAAATAAAAAAGTAAATTCGCAATTTTAATAATATTTATTTTTCTCTTTATACTCTTTTGTGTCTCTTCTCAATTCAAATTAAAATTTGTTTTTATTTCCAGTAACTCCTTATTCAATTAGGGTTTGAGTGGCGTTTAATAAGGGTTTAATAAGGGTTTAATTAGGGTTTGACGAGGGTTTAATCAGGGCTTGGTGAGGGTTTGATTAGGGATTGACAAGGGTCTAGTTGGCGAGGGTTTGATTAGTGCTTGACGAGGGTTTGACGAGGGTTTAATTCGGGTTTGACGAGGGTTTGACAAGGGTTTGCTGAGGGTTTAAATAGGGTTTAAATAGGGTTTAAACAGGTTTTAAGTAGGGTTTAATTAGGGTTTAATTAGGGTTTGTTGAGGGTTTAATTAGGGTTTGAATAGGGTTTAATTAGGGTTTGTTGAGGGTTTAATTAGGGTTTGTTGAGGGCTTTTGATTTCAGGGTTTTGGCAAATGGGGTTTCTTATTTGGCTTATGACCCCACAGTCCCCTGCGGGGGCCCCACAATGTCCCTTGGAGCTCAGCTAGCCATGCCCGGTGCGACGGTTTAGGGTTTAGGGTTTAGGGTTTAGGGGAGGTGGGGAGGGTTTGGGGGTCGGAGAAGGGGAGGGGGAGAGCGAGAAGAGTTTAGGGTAAAGGATGTCAGGTATAAAGCTTAGGGTTTGGGGTTTAGGGTTTATGGTTTAGGGTTTAGGGTTTTAGGGTTTAGGATGCATGGATAAGGGTTTGGGATTTAGGGTTTGGGATTTTGTATTATTGTAGCTGCGTCGCATTGAGCCTCTCCGTTTGAGTGTCTCGCTGAGGGCTCAGGGTCACGGTTTAGGGTTTAGGGTTTAGGGTTTAGGGTTTAGGGTTTGCGTTGCGCGCAGGTTTGCTGCTGTTTGGGTTTTGTTTTCCGCTGAGTTGCTGGTTGTTGGTGATGTTTGCGCCAGCTGTCGATACACCCCGCGTTGTGGGGTGTCTAGGGTTTTGGTTTGACTTTTATGGACCCCACAGAAAGGGTTGGGAGGGTTTGCGTTTTGCTGCTGCTGCTGCATGCATTGCTGCTGCGCTGCTGCTGCAGCAAGTCTCCCCCCTTGCTGTTTGCCTCGCCCTCATTTCCGGCTACAGCGTTTTGGTCCTTTTTCTCAAACCCTACGGCACCGAGCTCGTCGAACCCTGGTTCACAAACCCTAAACCCTAAACCCTAAACCCTAAACCCTAAACCCTAAACCCTAGACTTTGTGCGTCGGGGCGCTAGGGGGGAAACCGCAGTGGGGCCCCAGACCCTTTTGCTTGTTCGGCGCTTCTTAGGCGCGCAGTTTCGCACTGGCTCAGGGTTTAGGGTTTAGGGTTTAGGGTTTAGGGTTTGCAAGAGTTGCATTATCGTTCTTCTTGTGAGGTTTTCGCGTTGACCGAGCGCGCACCGGTAGCTCCAAACCCTAAACCCTAAACCCTCGGCTCTCCCCCGTCTGGCCCTCCACGAAAACCCTTTTAAAGGGTTTCTAAACCCTTTTAAAACCCTTTTTTGTGCTGCAGGATTCTTTTCAAACAACAAGTGGGGCCCCACACTTTCTTAAAAATCCCCAAATCTCTTTACGCTCGAGAAGTTTCTCTTTGTCTCTTTTTAGTCGTCGCCATGCAATTCCATTTCTTCACTATTCTTACCAGCGGAACCACTGCGGTGCGCGAGGGTTTAGGGTTTAGGGTTTAGGGTTTAGGGTTTGGGGTGGGGCGTAGTGGATAGGGGCTGGGGGAGGGTGCAACTCCATTTCTTCACTCTTCTTACCAGCGGAACCACTAGGGTTTAGGGCTTAGGGTTTAGGGTTTGGGGTTGGGATTAGGCTTTGGGGTTGGGGTTAGGGTTAGAGTTTAGGGCGAGGGTCAGGGCTGTTCATGTCTCGGGTTTTGGCTAGGGTTTAGGGTTTAGGGTTTAAGGTTGAGGGTTTGCGTGTCAGCTGGTGATGGAGGTGATGGTGGTGCTGTTCTTTTCCACTGGCAAGTTGATCTTATTAGGGTTTGTGGTTTACGAAGCTCAAAAAGTGTTTAGGGTTTACAGAAAAAAACAAAAAAAAGAAAAAATGAAAAAGAGAAAATCTCGAGAAGTCAGCGGCGCCGAGGTCAGCAGCTGTACATACACCTCAGCAAACCCTCCCCAAAAACCAAAATTCAATTTTGTATATTTAAATTGATTTAATTAATTTAATTTATTTAATTAATTTGATTTGTTTGATCCATTTAATTAGCGCTAATTAACTGACTAAATGAATTTAATTAAATGGATGGATTAAATAATTTAAAAGACTAAGTGAATTTAAGCGATTAATTAGCCAACTACTCAATGAATGAATGAATTAATTAATTAATTTATTAATTTATTAAACTCATTAATTAATTAATTAGTTAATAAACTCATTGATTAATTAATTACCTGATTAATTAAACTAATTAATTTATATAATTAATTAATTAATTAATTAATTAGCAGACAAACAAATGGCAAAACGCCAACTGCCAGCAGAAGACACTGAAAGAGACAAAACCCTAGACCCTACGCCGTGCGCCGCAAACCCTAAACCCTAAACCCTAGTCTGTTGTTTTGCGCGCAGTCGGGCGAGCTGGAGAGCATCTTGGAGACTCCGGAAACCCTGAACCCTAAACCCTCGCATCGATTTACAAAAAAAGAAGAAAAGTTTTTTGCTGCTGCAGTTCAATTATCTCCTTTTCCTGCTGAAGCCCTCGCGCAGCTTTTAACAGCAGCAGCACTTTCAGAAAAAGCAAACTTCGACATTTTAGATGCTGCTGACTTCCTTTTCCAAGAAGGTCCGCGAGGGTTTAGGGTTTGGGCTGTAGGGTTTGGGCTGTAGGGTTTGGGCTTTAGGGTTTGGGGTCTAGGGTTTGGGGACTCAGAGGTTACGCGGCTGTATCGGACACTGTAGATGCTGCCGACGGCCTTTTTTAGCAAGGGTTTAGGGCTTAGGGTTTAGGGTTTAGGGTTTAGGGTTTAGGGTTTGCGCAGGCCACATAGAGCTGCAGGGCCAAACCCTTTTCTGCGCACTGCCGCGAATTGCTGCAATGTATTCGGATTTAACTTTTGACATTTCCACAAGTGAACAATTTGCTGCTGAGCTGCAGCAGCTTTTCAAGAAAGTTGCCACCACGCTGGGCATCGAGCAGCAGGTGAGGGTTTAGGGTTTAGGGTTTAGGGTTTAGGGTTTAGGGTTTAGGGTTTGGGGTTTGGGGTTTAGGGTTTGGGGGCGAGGCTTGGGGGCCTCGATGTAGTCTGCTCCCTGCGCGCAAGGGTTAAGAGGCGAATGTGGTCGTCTCTTAGGGTTTAGGGTTTAGGGTTTAGGGTTTGTGTTGGTAGGTGGAGGCTCGCGTGTCTGCTGCTGCTCGA
>NW_013544935.1:0-1292 GCF_000499545.2 Eimeria tenella
CTCCTGCGCCCCCGTTTGCTGCTGCTGCTACAGCTGCTGCTGCTGCTGCTGCAGATACTGGGGAGGGGAGGGCCTCGCCCCACGAGGAAGGACAGGGGGCCCCCTAAACCCCGCCGAAGCAACGGGGGGGCCCCTTTGCTGCAGCACTTGGCAGCAGTTTGCTGCTGCGCTGAAGCAAAACCCCCGGGGGCCCCAAGAGGGGCCCCCTGGGGAGGCCTTCGAGCAGCCCAGAGAAGAGCCCCGAAGGGGGCCCTTGAAGGGGCCCCCAAGGGGCCCCCGGGGGCAGCTCTCAAGGGGGCCCCGAGGGGGGCCCCCATAAGGGCCCTGCGGGGGTCCCCCCGGGGGGCCCCACAGGGGGCCCCTACGGCAGGCCCTGGAAGGGTTTGGAGAGAAACCCTAGGTAAGCTCAAGGGGCCCATAGAGGGTTTATAGGGTACAGCTGGGATCACAGGGGGGCCCCTGCCAAGGGGGGCCCCCATAACGGTCAAGGGGCCCCCCAAAGACTCCGGGGGCCCCTAGGGAGCCCCGGGGGCCCCCTTGTTTCTCCCCAGGGTCCCGCCGGGAGTCCCTGGGTACAGGAAGATCCTATGGGGGCCCCTAAGGCCTTACTCTGCATCAAAGGCTAAATAAAATCAGCACCGTTTTTATTAAAATCTATTTCAATCCATCAAATGAATTTATAAAAGCTTTTCACCAATAAGATGCACTTCGCTGCAAGACTGCAAAAAGACCCTGGGGGCCCCCGGGGGCCCCCTGGGGGCCCCCCAGGGGCCCCTGAGGGGCCCCCAGGGGGCTGCGGGTGAGATCCCCCGTAGTAAAGGCATGCGCAAGCCTTGTTATTTCTGGGGTTTAATGGCAATTGAATGAAATAAAATAGAAATACAAATTAAAAAAATAAAAAAATAAAAAGAAAATAATAATAAAGGCAGCAGCAGACCCTCTTTTGCGTCTGAGACCTCGGCAGGGGGGCCCCTGCTGCCTCGGGGGGCCCCACATCTGGGGCCATTCTTGTCTTTCTTTCCTTGGAGCTTCTTTAAAAAGACAAAGAGGCATTTGGATCAAAGATTCTGAAAAGAAGAAGACAAAAGAACGAAGAAAGGACAGACAGGCGACAAAGCCCGCACTCAGGTCCCCCGCTGCTGCTGCTGCTGCTGCTGCTGCTGCTGCGCGGCGAGGCCCAGGCGTTCTCTGCGTCGCGGGCTGCTGGAGGTTTAGGGTTTAGGGTTTGGGGTTCGTTGATGGTGAGCAGCAGCCGGCTGCTGGGGGCCCCTCGGGGCCCCCCCCCACTGCCC
>NW_013544936.1:0-1685 GCF_000499545.2 Eimeria tenella
CTGTGGGGGAGCCGCAGCAGCAGCGGCCGGCGGTAGCAGCAGCGCGCCCCACGTCCGCAGCAGCAGCAGCAGCAGCAGCAAGACCAGCAGCAGCAAGGGCGCAGCCGCGAGGCCGCTCGGGAGAAAGATTTGAAAGCCGAGGTGGAGATACACCTGAAGAGAGAGCTGAGGATACACCTGAAGAGCAGCAAGCAGCAGAAGACCTGGAGCTGGCAGCAAAAGAGGCCCGTGAAGCAGCAAAGAAGCTCCGCAGCGCAGCAGCAGCAGCACGCAGCGCAGCAGCAGCAGCACGCAGCCAGGCCGAGACAGAAGCGGGATCGGGATCGAGATCGGAGTCGGAGGATGAGAGCCTCGGAGACGACAGAGTTGGCAGCGGCGACCTCAGCCGCAGCGAAGCAGCAGAGCTCGAGCAGCAGCAGCAGCAGCAGCAGCGCAGCAGCAGCAGCAACGGCTCAGGCAGCAGGAGCAGGCTGCGTGGCCTCCGCGTGTAAGTAAGTGGCCACAGCGCACAGTGGGCTCCATCGCAGCAGCAGCAGCAGCAGCAGCAGCAGCAGCAACACCAGCCGCTGCAGCCGCAGCAGCAGCAGCAGCAGGAGTGTAGCTCATCTATTAACGTCATGTCCATGTAGGGCCCAGTTCGCAGCGTTAGGTCTCTGACTGCTGCTGCAGCGACAGCACAGCAGCAGCAGCAGCAGCAGCAGCAGCTACTGCAGCAGCTGCAGCAGCAGCAGCAGCAGCAGCATGCCATGAGTTCGAGTCACATCTATTGAGGGCCCAATTCGCAGCGCGAGGGCTTTGCGGGGTTTCCCCACAAAGTCTTCTGTCTTTCTTTCTTAACCCGCACCTTAAGAGACCCGCAGCGCAAAGCAAACCCTAAACCCTAAACCCTAAACCGTAAACCCTAAACCCTAGGTGCTAGAAGGCTGGCTTCGAATGGCTGCATTTAAACTTGTTGTAAACCCTAGAAGCACCTGGAAGTTTTCAGGTGTCTGCACACCGTAAACCCTAGGTCCTGAGGGTTTAGAGAAGAGCGGGGCCTAGGGTTTAGGATGTAAGCCCTAATCCCATCTAGAAATCCTAGATATAGCAGCTTTGCGTTATACTAGACCCTAAACCCTAGCTAGCTGAGAAAGAGTCTAGGGTTTAGGGTTTGGAGTCTAGGATTTAGAAGCCTAAAGGCATATTATGCGGCTACGCCAGATGCATAGGGAGTCTCTGACCTTAAACTCTGAACCCTGAACCCTAAACCCTAAACCCTGAACCCTAAACCCTAGGCACCCTAGCGGCAGCAAACAGGGGCGACAGGCCAAACCCTAATTTTGGCTCGAAGCCGCAAACCTTTGCCGCTTTGAGACTCAACAGGTTAACACTAAAAACGGGTTTATAGAACCGGGCCTGGATCACGAAATCCAAAACTCTAAATTAGGGTTTGTGGAAGGGAGAAGCACCAAACAGCCACTGTGAAGACTTTCAAAAAATCCCTAATGCAGCTTTTGCGAAGATGCTCAACCTCAAAAACTGATTATGTGGCGAGACGGGGACCCCCCACAATAAGGGTTTAGCGATAAGGGTTTAGGGTTTAGGGTTTGTTCTTGAGGGTTTGGGGCGAGGTTGCGGGGCAGCTAGGGCTGCTGCAGCTGCTGCTGCTGGTAGTAGTGGGGCGCAGCCTCAGCTAGCCACTCGGG
>NW_013544937.1:0-2522 GCF_000499545.2 Eimeria tenella
CGCAGCAGCCGCAGCAGCAGCAGGACGAGGAGCGGCAGCAGCAGCAGCACGCCGCGGAGCGCCTGGCCTTCAAAGTGAGGAGAGAAACGCTGCTGCTGCAGCTGGCCAGACTTGAAGAACAAATGAAAGCAGCAAAAGAGAGGGGCCTCGTGTGGCGCCGCATTGCTTTGGGGCCCCTCGAAGCTGAGAGGGGCCCCCAAGTTGCAGAGTTTTGTGTTGCTGCTAAAGGCCTCAGTACCCAGCTGCACGCTTTGCTGCGGGCCCTCGACGCAGCAGCACCACCCGCGGCCGAGGGGCCCCCCCAGGGGCCCCCTGCGGGGGGCCCCCAGGGGGGCCCCCAGGGGGGCCTCCCCGGCGGGGGACCCCAGGGGTCCTTTCAGGGGGGGCCCCAGGGGGGCACCCCCGGCGGCGGGCCCCAGGGGGCCTCCCAGGGGGGGCCCCAGGGAGGGGCCCCCGGCAGCAGCACGAGCAGCGCCTGCAGAAGCTCGGAGCTGCAGCAGTCTCAGGGAAACCCCTCGGGGACACCCCGACGGGGGCCCCCGGGAAGCCCCCAAGGAGGCTCCCAGGGGGGCCCCCAGGGGGGCCCCCTGGGGGGCCCCCCTGCACTGCTCAGCCCCGGCCCTAGAGGCCGAGGGCGAGAGGCCCTGGGCAAGACTCTAGAGGCCCTGCAGCAAGGGGAGCAGCAGCTGAGAGCAGCAGCAGCAGAACTTTCGCTGTGGCTGCCGGAGGAGCTGCAGCAGCGAATCGAGCAGGCCTAGCTGCAGCAGCAAACCGAGCAGGCCTAGCTGTAGCAGCAAATCTAGCAGGCCTTGCTGCAGCAGCAAATCTAGCGCTACTAGCTGCAGCAGCAAGTCAAGGAGGCCTAGCTGCAGCAGCAAATCAAGGAGGCCTAACTGCAGCAGCAAATCTAGCGGGCCTAGCTGCAGCAGCAAATCTAGCGCTACTAGCTGCAGCAGCAAATCAAGAAGGCCTAGATACAGCAGCAAGTCGAGCAGCAAGTCGAGTTGGCTTTGCTGCAGCAGCAACTCAAGGAGGCCTAGCTGCAGCAGCAAACCAAGGGGCCCAGCTGCAGCAGCAAATTGTGTCGGGCCTCGCGGCGCTGCTCCCAAGAGACACAAATGGAAAAGAAATGTTTGAAGAGGGATAAATGGCAGCAGCATAGTGGTGTGGGGCTTGGGGTGTCTGTACATACACCGCAGCAGCAACAGCAGCAGCAGCAGCTGCTGCTGCTGCTGCTCCCGTTTCTTTTTCTGTTTTTTGCATTTCCTTTTTGTTGCTGAAGACCTCCGTTTGTTTGTTGCTACCTCAGTTTGTTTTGCTGCTTCGCTAGTTCCCGCTGATGCTGCCTAGCTCTTTTCCGTCTACCTCTGTCCCTGCTGACGCTGCTGCTGCTGCTGCTGCTGCTGCTGCGCGGCCCGCGGTGTCTATCGTTTGTCTGTTCTACTTTGCGTCCCAAGACGCTTCCCGACTTTTACAAAAGGAACCCAAGAATAAATCTGATTTATTTAATTTATTTAATTTATTTAGTTTAATTGATTTAATTGATTTAATTAATTTGTTTCTTTTTCTCCTGCTGCGCTCCCTGCGCTGTGGAGCTTTTCGGGTGTTGAGGCTTAGGCGCAAAAGCGATAAATGTGCAGTTAAAGCTGCTGCTGCTGCTGCCGGCCGCAGCAGCAGCAGCAGCAGCAGCAGCCCGGGCGAAGGCCACTTTGCATGCACTTTGATCTTATGGAGACACAAATATGTCTGTCAGCGCATTCAGCCTCCAGCTGTCTATACATCCGAGAGGGCACCACCAGCCCCGCATGCCCCCACGGACTCCTCCGGGGGCCCCTCCAGGGGCCCCCAAGGGGTCCCCCAAGGGCCCCCAAGGGTCCCCTAGGGGCCCCCAAGGGGCCTCCCAGGGGCCCCCTGGGGGCCGCTCCAGGAGCTCCTTGAGGGGCCCTCTGAGGACCCCTTGAGGGTTCCCTTGAGGAGCCCCTCAAGGGGCCTTCTGGGGCCCCTCAAGGGGCCCCTGGAGGAGCTCCCTGGGGGTCCCTGGAGGAGCCCCTCCAGGGGCCCCCAGGGAGCTCCCCTTGCGGCCTTTAAACGTAGTCTGCCGGGCGGGAGGCCCCCAACTGCATGCAAAGGGGTCCCCTTGGTGCCCCCGCAGCCAACAGTTCCTCCTGCCCTCGCACTGGCTGCGAGCCGTAGGTGTACAAGAAGCCCGGGGGCTTCCAGGGGGCCCCCAGGGGCCCCTGGGGGCCCCCACGGGCCTCCAGGGGGCCCCGAGTGGCCCCTAGGGGAGCCCCCAAAGGCCTCCAGGGGGCTCCCAGGGGTCCCTTGGGGGGCCCCCAGGGGTCCCTAGGCGGGCCCCCAGGGGCCCCCAGCTGCCCTGTTCTACGGCCTCAAGGGCACGGAGTGCTCTTGGGGGCCTCTCTGGGAGCCAATGGGGGCCTCCAGGGGGCCCAATGGGGGACCCCAGGAGACCCCCCAGCGGCCCCCAGGGGGCCCCCTGGGGGCCCCCAGGGGGCCCCCGCTGG
>NW_013544939.1:0-2190 GCF_000499545.2 Eimeria tenella
GTTGATTGGTACGCAAGCAGAAAACTGCTTGCGTATCAATCAACGCTGTTTCACCAAAACAAGCAGAAGTGCAGCACAACCAGCCCGCTCTCATCTGCGCGAGCCGTCCATATACCTCGGCAAACACTGGCAAGAAGCATTGCTGCGTCTATACCTATGAATAACACTATTCAAATACATCATGTCGAACGAGCATAATGTCCTAGAAAATCAGCCGGAAGCAGCGCGCGACACCTAAAACCCTTTCTTTGTAGGCTCACGCTATTAATTAAGTGACGCGTTCGCGCATGTAACTATGGCGGGCACATGCCAAAATAGCATCTTCGTCCAGACGTGCACTTGTAAAGACTGCATCGGCAACGGGCAGACATTCTCGCATTCGTTTGCAGAGACAGGAACAGTTGCTTCACGTGACCTAACACCAACTGGGTCCGGAGGCATCTCAGCTTCTAGGACTGCTTATGCTGCATGCAACATCAACGCACCGACTGCAAAAAGCAGGGAAAGACGTCTCAGAAGGCGGATAAAAACGCAGACAAGGACAATTTGTGCGTCAACTAAGAACTCCATCGAGCAATGTCATAACGGGAGTGAATCAGCCCAAGATTTGCACGCCCCTGAAAGCTTGTGCTCAACACAGACACTACTCGCGCAGTCGCATTCACTTGTGCAAACTTCATGCGCCAAATACTGCGTTGCTGTGCATAACGTTAACAGTGTCCATCACATGTTTGTCCGGCACATCTTGTTCGCTTCCCAACGAACTTGCCTTCGGCGTTGATGTGCTGCGCATCCGTTCAATGTCTGCGTGCTAACCACCTGCTGTTTCCCTTCACAAGTAGTATGGTGGTTCACGCGCATCGCGCAGATTCGACACAATGAATACGGACACATTGGGCGTGCGAGAACCATAATTGCAGTCTTCTCCTTTCAGAAATCTCGACAGCACGAATCGACCGTGAACACTGATCCAACACAGCATGCACAGTGCTCTACAAACAGGAACCAACGGGAACCAACGGTGGCACATATACTTGCGCACGGAAAAGTTGCCCTCAAATTGTCGACATACACACCAACAGGTGATTATAGTGAGCATGGCACTGGTGGAATGCAGGGCCAGCGTAGACGCATCTCCACATGGCGCCCACTAGCCACTATACTAGCAATTTGGATGCATTCTCATGTTGCCTGAGCGACTTTAACCGCATGCAAATGCAGTGATGGCCGACGCATGAAGACCTTGTCAATGCATCGCCATTTGTCCGTCATTGATGGAATGCAACAGCCAAACTCCCTGCAAAGGGTCGGACGATGTCCCACAGTGGAATGCTGGATGATGTCTTGTAATGAAATGACGTCAAGCGAGGACGCCACCAATCGTAGTGGCTCCATGGTACTTCTGCGTGATAACAAGGCTTTACTGAGTCGCTTTTGGTAAGCAGGAAAACTGCAAAGGTTGCCCTGCGTGCAGCGGCACTGCCGTGCAATGTGGCCAACCCCTGCCACTTCAAAATGGAAGGTATGCTGTGTTCTGCAAATACTCCGAACGTTTCTTGATCGAAGCATTAGAGACTACTTTGATTCGGAATCTGAAATTTATACGAATGTGGATTCATGTCCTTCCTGGGAAAATCCCCCGTTTCCAGAGGTGCGTGTACAAACTCCTTCTCATCACACGCTGCTTTAGAGCCTTTAATATGTATAAAAACGGTCAGCGTGGCAAACCAAACCTGGCTCGTCAATCGCCATCCCGTCCGAATTTGTCCCTGAAGGAGACTACCGCAACTTCACCTCAAGAACATAACACGCTCGCTTGCTTGTAAAGCTATATACAACACAGAGGCGCCATCCTAAACAGGAGTATACTTGTCTATAGTAAATGTAACAGAATTTCATGCGCGCGGATTGAACCACGACAAAGGCATCAAACTGGAACTGCATTCAAACCAAAAGACTCGACGAAGCCGCGAACACCCACACATCGCCAGTTAGATTGACGACGTACCTTCTGTACGTTAGCCAATGCCGCAGCCCTTACGACTCGCCAGCCTTATTACGGTGAACTACACAAACGCTGTCATAACATTACGGTAAACTACAAAATTACCGCCATAGTTCAGCTTTTTCCCCCTCTGCATGCGGATGTTGTGACGAAATTAATGCCGCGCGTGAAGTACTCCTACATGA
>NW_013544940.1:0-2170 GCF_000499545.2 Eimeria tenella
GTGCGGCTGGCCGCGGCTAGCTGTGGCTAGCTGGTGACGGTGGCTAGCTAACAGAACTAACATTTCCATACCCAAGTGGGCTGTGTTGACGGGGGTCTTCAGCCCCAGCGCAAGACAGAGGGGTCGCAGGAAGTGCTGCGCTGACTAAGTTTAAAAGAAAAATTCATTTTATTTTTAATTTTATAATTATAATTAATCAACTGCACAATTTTGCGAAAAAAAAGCCGCCTCGGGACCCTTTTCCAGCGCCCGCAGGGGGGCGGTGCGCAAAGGCCCCGGGGCCTCTCAAGGCTCAGGGGGGCCCCCCGTGAGCCCCTACGAGGCTTTTGTTGCAGATTATATTCTTTAATCCACAAATTAATATCGAAAAAAAAGTATTTTTAAGAATAAAGACGAGAAATACCCAGCATAGGCCTAGACCTGGCTGCTGCAGCGTGCCTGGGGGGCCCCCCAGCAGCAGATAAGGCAATTCAACTGCAGAGGGCCCCGGGGGCCCCTCGCGCGGCGCAGGGATGGGGGCCCCCCACTGTAGAGGCCCCAAATAGGCTATCCCCAGCCAAGAGCTTGGGGGCCCCCCAGTTCAGGGGCCCCCTGAGAGCCATTATGTTGTCATTGGGCCCTCTAGGGGGCCCCCCGGGGGCCCCCCAGTGTTTCAAAGGCCGCAGCAGCTGGAGCACTGCGGCGAGGGCTGTGGGGTTGCTGCTGCTGCTGCATCAGCTAGCAGCAGCAGCAGCTGTCTCAAGCTCAACAGGAGCTCCCAAGCTGGCCTTTCAGGGGCTGCTGGGTACCCTTGCGCGAGAGCGGAATACCCCTAGGCAGTCTATTCTGGGGCCCCCCGGGGGCCCCCAGTGGGGGCCTCCAGGGGGCCCCACTTGTGGGGGCGCCTGGGGCCCCCAGGGACCCCTATGGGGGCCTCCAGGGGCCCCCACAAGTACCACTTTGACCCCAGAAGCTTCTTTTCAGAAGGCCCCAAGGACTTCTTTGCATGCAAAAGGCCGCCCTAAGGGCGGGGGTGGTGTTGGCCCTAAGAAGAAGACTGCGCAGCAGAAGCAGCAGCAGCAGCTGATGCTGCTGAAGCAGCAGCAGAAGCAGCAGAAGCTGCAGCAGCTAGGGGGGTTTGCGAAGCACAAGAAAGCCAAAAAAGCTGCTGAGGGAGGGGCTGCAGCAAAAGGCGCAGCAGCTACCAGGGGGCCCCGCAAAGCAGCAGCAGCAGCAGAAGAGGACCCGGATATCTCAGCAGCAAACTTGAGCACCAAAGAGCTTCCTTATGATTTAGTGAGTTGCTTCTGAGCTTCCAGACCAAAAGCTAGGGTTTAGGGTTTAGGGGTTGAGGGGGTCGCAGGTGCGCTATCTGCGCTTTGTGGACTATTGTCCAGGGTTTAGGGTTTAGGGTTTGGGCTTCTGCCTCAAGGTGCCACTCGGCCCTAGTTTCTAGGGTTTAGGGTTTACAACCTATGGTTTTGGGTTTAGGGTTTACAGCCTGTGGTTTAGGGTTTAGGGTTTACAGCCTGTAGCTTTGGGTTTAGTGTTTAGTGCCTGTGGTTTAGGGTTTAATGTTTACAGCCCGTGGCTGAGGGTTTAGGGTGTGGAGGCTGCGGTTTAGGATCCAGGGTTTAGGGTTTGGAGGCTGTGGTTTAGGGTTTAGGGTTTGCGCCCAGGTGCCCCCGGAAGTGTTTGAAGTGTATAAGGCCTTTGGGCGTTTGGGAGACCCTTTTGCCCCTCACGCCTCTTTGCCTCCTTCTCGCCGCATTTTCTTAGATCGTTTATTTAAGGGTTTTACTCGGTGAGAAAACACTTTTTCTTTTCTTTTTTATTTCTTTTCTTTCTTCTCCCTTTCCTTCTGTATTTCTCTTCAAGTCCGTATTTGCTCCCTCATTTGCTTCCATTGCTTCTCTTTGGCTTCTCTATTTGGGTCTTCCCCCTGGGGGCCCCCTGGGGTCCCCTGGGGAGCCCCTGGGGGTCCCCTGGGGGCCCCCGGGGGCCCCTAGGGTCACCGGGGGAGGGGCCTCCGCCTTCCCTGCGTTTGGCACTTTTTGTGGAAACTCGCCAACTCCTGGGGCTAAGAAGGCGCCCTTGTGTAAAGAAGGTCCCCAAGGCCTTGGCGAGGGGGCCCCCAGTGCCGCGCGGAAGCCCCTATTGTCTTCTTGAGGGCCCCTATGGGGGCCACAAG
>NW_013544941.1:0-1398 GCF_000499545.2 Eimeria tenella
AGCTGTGGCTAGCTGCAGCAGGGCCTTGGCTGCTTGCGGGCAGCAGCTCCAGCTCACCGCAGCTAGCCACAGCTAGCCCCAGCTAGCCACAGCTAGCCATAGCTATCCATTGCTGGCCACGGCTAACCACAGCTAATCGCAGCTAGCCATAGGTAGCTGCAGCTTGCCACAGCTACCTACGGCTAGCCACAGCTAGCCACAGCTAGCCACAGCTAGCCATGGCTAGACACAGCTAGCCACAGCTAGCCATGGCTAGCCACAGCTAGCCAGGGCTAACCACAGCTAGTCACAGCTAGCCACAGCTAGCCACAGCTAGTTGCAGCTTGCCACAGCTACCTACAGGTAGCCACAGCTACCTACAGCTAGCCACAGCTCGCTACAGCTAGCCACAGCTAGCCACAGCCAGCCATAGCTGGCCATAGCTAGCCATAGCTAGCCAAGGCTAACCACAGCTAGTCACAGCTAGCCATAGCTAACTGCACCTTGCCACAGCTAGCCGCAGCTAGCTGGAGCCGCTAGCCCCAGCCAGCTGCCGGTGCACAGCGTGCCCTTGGATGTAGAGCCCTACTGAGTTCATATATCAGCTAGCTGTGGGCCCTTGGTGCAGGTCAGCAGCAAGTTTGGCCTGAAGTCGAGGCGCAAGGGTTTAGGGTTTAGGGTTTAGGGTTTTGGGTTTGGGGTTTAGCGGAGGGCGATTGCGCCGCAAGCCCGAGGGCCAGCTTCTGTCGGCGCCGTGGCTGCAGCTTTCTGGCCCACGGGGTGGAGCGCAGGAAGCGCAAAATAGGCAAATGAAAGAAAATAAATAAAATAAGTAAAATTATATTTTCGAAATAAATAAAAAGAGGGAAAACGGGGAAGAAAGAACGCGAGCAGCAGCAAAAGCAGCGCACGGGATCGCTTGGATCGGGCGTGCTGTCGTTTGCAGCCATTTTTTGCTGCTGAAGGCTCAAAACATTTAAATTAACAAATTAAACAATTAAAAACCCTTATTTAGGGTTAGATTTGCATTTCTATTCCCCTTTTTGCCCCCCAGGCACCCCCGGAAGCTCCTAGCCGCACGGGCGACGGCTGCAGTCCACTGGTGTCGGCTTTGATCCAGCGATCTGTTTTCCCTTCTTTTTTCTTTCTTTTTTATTCATTTTAACTCAATTAATTTATTTATGTCAAGTTTGTTTCCTGGGGCTTTCTAGGTACTCATTTGCTGTTCAGCTTGCATGCATATGCCGAAGCCCTAGGCCCTAAACACTGAACCCCAGACTGCCCTGAGCAGCTTCCACAGCTAGCCACACTTACCGCAGGTTCCTCTCTTTGCTGCTGCTGCTGCTGCTGCTGCTGCTCGACGCCCCCCGATCTCAGAGCCGCGCCCGCTGGTTCCTCCCAGGCGCCGTGGGCCCTAAA
>NW_013544942.1:0-2754 GCF_000499545.2 Eimeria tenella
CTCTAACCAGGCAGCTAGTAAGCGCTGGGCTAACTGTCCAGCTAGCTAGCTAGCTTGCTAGCTAGCTGGCTAGCTAGCTAGCTAGCAAGCTAGCTAGCTAGCTGGGCAGTTGCTAGCTAGCTAGCTAGCTAGCTAGCTGGACAGTTAGCCCAGCGCTTACTAGCTAGTTAGATAGCTAGCTAGCTAGCTGGAGAGCTAGCCGAGCACTTATTAAGGTGGCTTGGTAGCTAGCTAGCCAGCTAGCTAGCTAGCTAGCTAGCTAGCCATCTGGTCGGCTAGCTAGCCAGTTAGCTAGCTGGCCGCGCTGCCTCCAACCTGTCTCTGTTGTCATCTCCGAGGGAACTGTTTCTCCGCTGCAGCCCAAACCCTAAACCCTAAACCCCAAACCCCAAACCCTCTGGGCCAGGCAGGCCCTGAGGGTTTCTGTGGGCTGCTTAGAGAGAAATAAGGGTTTAGGGTTTAGGGTTTAGACGTTCAGCCGCAGTGGTTCGTCGCTGCTGACTCCTCGGGGCAGCTCCCACACCCCAAACCCTAAACCCTAAACCCTAGAAAGGGGTTTGCCGGGCCTGTCTGCTTCTGTGCAGCATGAGAGCCTCGTCTCTCTCCGCCCTTTTTGCTGCTGCTGCTGCAGCTTTTTTAATTTGCTTTTTATTGAGAGATTCGATGAAGGGGTTAAAACCCCCGAACGAACGCCTGCGCACAAACCCTAAACCCTAAACCCTAAACCCTAAACCCTGAAGGAGCCAGCAGCGGCTCACAGAAAACAGACGCAGAAGGCGCCGTGAGCTGTAGGCCCCAAACCCTAAACCCTAAACCCTAAACCCTAAACACTAACCTGAAGAGAAGGAGCTCGTACTGGGGGTTTGCGTCTGCGGCTTCTTGCTGCTGCTGCTGCTGCTGCTGCTCGTATATTGCTTCTGCCTGCTCCCAGCCAGGGGCGAACCAGCCCTTTCCCTTTGCTGCTGCTGCTGCTGCTGCTGCTGCTGCTGCTGGTTTGCTGCTTTGCTGCGCTGACATAAAGCGCAAGCGCCTCACATTTTCAGACAACACCTTCCCGTCCTGCATTTTCAAACCCTAAATCCTAAACCCTAAACCCTAAACCCTAAACCCTTGACTAGAGATCTTGGGGACTCCAGTGGCATTCTTGCCAGGAGGTAGGAAACAGAATAATGGCGAGGCTCAGAAAAGTCTAAACCCTAAACCCTAAACCGTAAACCGTAAATGCTAAACCCTAAACACTAAACCCTTATTTGCGGGAACCGCGAAGGCAAGGCCTCGCCTTCTACCGAGGCATTGCCGCTGCATGCACGGGGCCCCAGGCGGCAGCCAAACCCTAAACCCTAAACCCTAAACCCTAAACCCTGACCGCCAAACCCTAAAATTAAAACCCTAAACCCTAAACCATAAACCCTGATTATTGTGACTAGTAAATCTTCCTGCGTGGAAATAAAGTGGCAAGCGCAGACCACTTAGTACCCGTGTTTGTGGCTTTGACCCTTGGCGACTGCTGCGCTCTGGGGTTTAGGGTTTAGGGTTTAGGGTTTGGGGGCGAGGGTTTAGGGTTTAGGGTTTGCTGGCGATGCCGACGCAGAGCAACGAAGTAAACCTCTCCATAGAGGAGACGAATGCGCTCAGAGCCAAGTTGGGGCTGAAGCCCCTGCGGCTCGACAACAAGGTAAACCCTAAACCCTAAACCCTAAATCCTAAACCCTAAACCCTAGACCCTAAACTTTAGGTCCTTGTTAACCCTAAACCCTAGGCTCTCTGCCACTGGAGGCTGGGGACAAAGCACTGGCTTAGGGTGACCCATAAACTATTGTCTCTTCTTTGCAGGACAAAAGGGACAGCAGCAGCAGCAGCAGTAGCAGCAGCAGCAGCAGCAAGAGATCAAGGGGAGACGATGGGGCTGCTGCGCCCTCTTCAGGGTCAGCAGCAGCAGCTGCTGCTGCTGCTCCCGCAGCAGCAGCGGAGGAGGCCCCTGCAGCTAAAGTGGCGAAGCCGGCGACAGAATCTGATGCTGCTGCTGCTGCAGCAGCAGCAGCAGCAGCAAGAGAGAGAAAGGAAGAGGCAGAGAGACAAAAGAGACGCGTGGCGCACGCGCTGCTGATCTCAGGAGACAGTATTGCTGCAGCAGCAGCAGCAGCAGACTCCGACATTCTAGACCCTCTTGCTTGGGTCTCCAAAATGAGAAAAGAAAAGAAGGAGCAGCAGGCCCTAGCAGCACAAGGACGCGGTCAGTGCCTCTTGCTGCTGCTGCTGCTGCTGCTGCTGCTGGTGTTGTTGTTCAGCAAGTTGTGCTGCTGCTGTGACCGCTGCTGTGGTTGCTGCTGCGGCTGCTGCACTTCGGAGACAGGCTGCGCGCCGCAGCTCTCCGAGCTGTGTCTCTGCCTCAACCCTAGCAGCAGCAGCAGCAGCAACAGCAGCAGCAGCAGCAGCAGCAGTTGCGTGTGCTGCTTGTGCAGTGGACCGCGTGCGCTACGACGACGAGTCGGACTCTGAGGGGGAGAGTGGGTCTGCTGCAGCAGCAGCAGCAGCGGCGGAGGCAGCAGCGCAGGAAGAAGCAGCAGCAGCAGCAGCAGCAGCAGCACGCGTGGCCCACAACCCCGCAGACCTGCCCGAAGGAGAGACACTTGTCTTGACTCTTCAAGACGCGCAAATTCTTGCTGCTGATGGGTCTCTAAACGAAGCAGGAGACGTTTTGGAGTCTCTGCTGCTGCAGGAGCAGCAGCAGCAGCAGCAGAAGCAGAAGCGGCT
>NW_013544943.1:0-2095 GCF_000499545.2 Eimeria tenella
CAGGGCCCCCTGGGGGGCCCCCAGGGGGCCCCCCAGCAGGGGGGAGGCTTTCGAAACCCTATAGGGTCTGGGTCTAGCCACTTCAGCGAATTTTGACTCCAAACCCTAAACCCTAAACCCTAAACCCTAGCGCTATGGGGGGCCTGTACAGTGCAAGCCTTCGAAAGGGGCAAAAGAATTCAGCCAGAGGAAAATCCTTGAGGCCGCGGGACGGCGGGAAGCCAAACCCTAAATTGGGGTTTAGGGTTTCGGCCCAGCGTTGGCACAAAACACCAACTAGAAACGATAAATGGTTTTGCTGATTTGCTGCAGCAGCAAACTTATTTGAAACTCTGACTTATAATTAATTTTCTTTACACAGCAGCTGCAGCAGCAGCAGCAGCAGGAACACCGGAAGCTGCGAGCTGTATAGATTTCACGCACTGCCATCAGCCACTTTTGCAGCTCGAGGGTTTAGGGTTTAGGGTTTAGGGTTTGCGGCGCCTAGGCCGCCCCAGCCAAACCTTTCTACTACAAAAAACACAGCGAAAGCCGCTCGCAACACACGCGAGGGTTTAGGGTTTATAAGCGAGGGTTTGGGGATTACAAACGAGGGTTTAGGGTTTGCACGCGAGGGTTTAGGGTTTCGAGATGAGAGTTTAGGGTTTAGATAATGCCACTCGCCAACATCTCCTTTTTCTTCTCGCTGTAAAGCTCTAGCCTGCAGCCGCATAGAACAAACCCTAAACCCTCGCCAAACCCTAACCCCTCGCCAAACCCTAACCCCTCGCCAAACCCTAAACCCTCGTCAAACCCTTAAGCTGTGCCCAACACTAAACCCTCAGCGAACCCTAACGCCCCTCAAAACCCTAGACTCCCGCCGTAAACCCTCGCTAAACCCTAAACCCTCGCCAAACCCTAAACCCTCGCATGCACAACCCTCACCTAGTTTTGGCGTAGTCAAGATAAGAGAAGGACTCTGGGTCTTCAGGCACCTTTGTCCTGAACAAAACCCCAAACCCCGAAAGGGTTTAGCTAGGGTTTAGCTAGGGTTTGGCTAGGGCTTAGCTAGGGTTTGGCTGGGGTTTAGTTAGGGTTTGGTTGGGTTTAGCTAGGGTTTAGCATTAGGGTTTAGCGTTTACAAATAGCTCTGCGTCGATTTGTTGCGGCTATTCATTAGGGTTTAGGGTTTAGAGTTTAGGGCTTACGGAGAGTGGATTTAAAATTAGGGTTTAGGGTTTAGGGTTTGCTCACCGAACGATTGACCAGAAAGCCCAGACTAAATGAGACACCAACATCATGTGCTCCACCTGAGGAAAGCACCCCAAACCCTAAACCCTAAACCCTAAACCCTAAACCCTAGACCCTAAACCCCAAACCCTAGACCCTAAGCCCTAAACCCCAAACCCTAAACCCTAATCCCGAAATCGCAGCCCCGGTCGCGCCCCCCTGCGGCTGCCCGCCTCCCTGCAGGCGCGCTGGCGCCGCTGAGGGTTTAGGGTTTGGGATTTAGGGTTTAGGGTTTGCTTACGACAACGTAGAAGCGGTTGAGGGTTTCCTGAGTCACAAGTTTTTCTTTAAGATGAGATAAACCCTGGCGGGCAATGGTCTGGTGTATGTACACCTCAATCAGGTGTCTGCGCAGCTCCTCGTTCGGCATTTGCTGCGGCAGGTAGCTGTAGAAGGGCCACTCTGCAGCAGCAGCAGCACCCCAAACCCTTTTTTAGGGTTTACGCTTTGGCGTCCCAAGCCTAGCGTTTAGGGTTTAGCCCTTGCGGTCTAGGGTTTAGCGTTTGGTGCCCCCCGCAGCCGAGCCTTGGGCCTAGGGTTTCGACCCCGCCCACGCCACCCCCGCGACCTAGGGTTTAGGGTTTAGGGTTTAGGGTTTACGAGGGTTTGCGTTGTAGTCTAGGGTGGCCTCGCAGAACAAATTGGCCACATCGAAAGCCCTCGCGTTTGCCCCGGAGTACTCGAAGTCAATTAGCCGCAGCTCGCCGTTGGGGGACTACACACAAAACAAATTTGCTGCTGCTGCTGCTGCTGCTGCTGCTGCTGCTGCTGCTGCGGTAAATGCTGCAGCGGCAGATGCTGGCGCAGCTGCTGCGGCTGGGGGGGG
>NW_013544944.1:0-8515 GCF_000499545.2 Eimeria tenella
GGAGCGCATGGGAGGTGGCTAGCAGGGGAGAGGCGGGCCGCGCGTGTCGGAAAATAGTGCGATGCAGCGGAGGAGGTGACTAGCGGAGGACAGGGCAGGTTGCGTGGGGGTGCGCTGTGGAAGGTCACCTGCGGGATTCGTCGGCTGTTTAGTCTAGTGGTATGATTCTCGCTTAGGGTGCGAGAGGTCCCGGGTTGAAATCCCGGAACAGCCCCTCGACGTGGCAGATGGGTGCACCAACTGCTGCGCATTTTGTCCCCGCCGCAACTGCTCATGCCGCTGCCTCCTCCAAACCGAGGTGGGTTGTGTGTGGTGTTTTGGCCGGTCGTGAATGGAAGCTTGCAAGAAGAGGAGAAGGGCGTGGTTGTGTTCGGTGCATTCCGCTGCTCGTTTTTGGTGCGGCGACGACACTTTGGTTCGTGGGTGGGCTGCAGTTGGAGCGGCTGGGGAGGCGGTCGCTGTGGCTGAGGGAGGGGGTTCGGAGAGGAGGGAGCGCCGTTTTGGAGGTGAAGAGGAGGAAGCGCATGGGAGATGGCTTGCAGGGGAGAGGTGGGCAGCGCGTGTCGGAAAATAGTGCGATGCAGCGGAGCAGGTGACTAGCGGAGGACAGGGCAGGTTGGGTGGGGGTGCGCTGTGGAAGGTCACCTGCGGGATTCGTCGGCTGTTTAGTCTAGTGGTATGATTCTCGCTTCGGGTGCGAGAGGTCTTGCGTTGAATTCCCGGAACAGCCCCTCGACGTGGCGGATGGGTGCACCAACTGCTGCGCATTTTGTCCCCGCCGCAACTGCTCATGCTGCTACCTCCTCCAAACCGAGGTGGGTTGTGTGTGGTGGTTTGGCCGGTCGTGAATGGAAGCTTGCAGCACGAGGACAAGGGCGTGGTTGTGTTCGGTGCATTCCGCTGCTCGCTTTTGGTGCGGCGACGACACTTTGGTTCGTGGGTGGGCTGCGGTTGGAGCGGCTGGGGAGGCGGTCGCTGTGGCTGAGGGAGGGGGTTCGGAGAGGAGGGAGCGCCGTTTTGGAGGTGAAGAGGAGGAAGCGCATGGGAGGTGGCTTGCAGGGGAGAGGCGGGCCGCGCGTGTCGGAAAATAGTGCGATGCAGCGGAGGAGGTGACTAGCGGAGGACAGGGCAGGTTGCGTGGGGGTACGCTGTGGAAGGTCACCTGCGGGATTCGTCGGCTGTTTAGTCTAGTGGTATGATTCTCGCTTAGGGTGCGAGAGGTCTTGGGTTGAATTTCCGGGACAGCTCCTCGATGTGGCGGATGGATGCACCAACTGCTGCGCATTTTGTCCCCGCCGCAACTGCTCATGCTGCTGCCTCCTCCAAACCGAGGTGGGTTGTGTGTGGTGGTTTGGCCGGTCGTGAATGGAAATTTGCAGCACGAGGACAAGGGCGTGGTTGTGTTCGGTGCATTCCGCTGCTCGTTTTTGGTGCGGCGACGACACTTTGGTTCGTGGGTGGGCTGCAGCTGGAGCGGCTGGGGAGGCGGTCGCTGTGGCTGAGGGAGGGGGTTCGGAGAGGAGGGAGCGCCGTTTTGGAGGTGAAGAGGAGGAAGCGCATGGGAGGTGGCTTGCAGGGGAGAGGCGGGCCGCGCGTGTCGGAAAATAGTGCGATGCAGCGGAGGAGGTGACTAGCGGAGGACAGGGCAGGTTGCGTGGGGGTGCGCTGTGGAAGGTCACTTGCGGGATTCGTCGGCTGTTTAGTCTAGTGGTATGATTCTCGCTTCGGGTGCGAGAGGTCCCGGGTTCAATTCCCGGAACAGCCCCTCGACGTGGCAGATGGGTGCACCAAGTGCTGCGCATTTTGTCCCCGCCGCAACTGCTCATGCTGATGCCTCCTCCAAACCGAGGTGGGTTGTGTGTGGTGGTTTGACGGGTCGTGAATGGAAGCTTGCAGCACGAGGAGAAGGGCGTGGTTGTGTTCGGTGCATTCCGCTGCTCGTTTTTGGTGCGGCGATGACACTTTGGTTTGTGGGTGGGCTGCAGTTGGAGCGGCTGGGGAGGCGGTCGCTGTGGCTGAGGGAGGGGGTTCGGAGAGGAGGGAGCGCCGTTTTGGAGGTGAAGACGAGGAAGCGCATGGGAGGTGGTTTGCAGGGGAGAGGTGGGCCGCGCGTGTCGGAAAATAGTGCGATGCAGCGGAGGAGGTGACTAGCGGAGGACAGGGCAGGTTGCGTGGGGGTGCGCTGTGGAAGGTCACCTGCGGGATTCGTCGGCTGTTTAGTCTAGTGGTATGATTCTCGCTTAGGGTGCGAGAGGTCTTGGGTTGAATTCCCGGAACAGCCCCTCGACGTGGCAGATGGGTGCACCAACTGCTGCGCATTTTGTCCCCGCCGCAACTGCTCATGCTGCTACCTCCTCCAAACCGAGGTGGGTTGTGTGTGGTGATTTGGCCGGTCGTGAATGGAAATTTGCAGCACGACGACAAGGGCGTGGTTGTGTTCGGTGCATTCCGCTGCTCGTTTTTGGTGCGGCGACGACACTTTGGTTCGTGGGTGGGCTGCAGTTGGAGCGGCTGGGGAGGCGGTCGCTGTGGCTGAGGGAGGGGTTTCGGAGAGGAGGGAGCGCCGTTTTGGAGGTGAAGAGGAGGAAGCGCATGGGAGGTGGCTTGCAGGAGAGAGGTGGGCCGCGCGTGTCGGAAAGTAGTGCGATGCAGCGGAGGAGGTGACTAGCGGAGGACAGGGCAGGTTGCGTGGGGGTGCGTTGTGGAAGGTCACCTGCGGGATTCGTCGGCTGTTTAGTCTAGTGGTATGATTCTCGCTTAGGGTGCGAGAGTTCCCGGGTTGAAATCCCGGGCCAGCTATTCGATGTGGCGGATGGATGCACCAAGTGCTGCGCATTTTGTCCCCGCCGCAACTGCTCATGCTGCTGCCTCCTCCAAACCGAGGTGGGTTGTGTGTGGTGGTTTGGCCGGTCGTGAATGGAAGCTTGCAGCACGAGGACAAGGGCGTGGTTGTGTTCGGTGCATTCCGCTGCTCGTTTTTGGTGCGACGACGACACTTTGGTTCGTGGGTGGGCTGCAGTTGGAGCCGGTCGCTGTGGCTGAGGGAGGGGGTTCGGAGAGGAGGGAGCGCCGTTTTGGAGGTGAAGAGGAGGAAGCGCATGGGAGGTGGTTTGCAGGGGAGAGGTGGGCCGCGCGTGTCGGAAAATAGTGCGATGCAGCGGAGGAGGTGACTAGCGGAGGACAGGGCAGGTTGCGTGGGGGTGCGTTGTGGAAGGTCACCTGCGGGATTCGTCGGCTGTTTAGTCTAGTGGTATGATTCTCGCTTCGGGTGCGAGAGGTCTTGCGTTCAATTCCCGGAACAGCCCCTCGACGTGGCAGATGGGTGCACCAAGTGCTGCGCATTTTGTCCCCGCCGCAACTGCTCATGCTGCTACCTCCTCCAAACCGAGGTGGGTTGTGTGTGGTGATTTGGCCGGTCGTGAATGGAAATTTGCAGCACGAGGACAAGGGCGTGGTTGTGTTCGGTGCATTCCGCTGCTCGTTTTTGGTGCGGCGATGACACTTTGGTTTGCGGGTGGGCTGCAGTTGGAGCGGCTGGGGAGGCGGTCGCTGTGGCTGAGGGAGGGGGTTCGGAGAGGAGGGAGCGCCGTTTTGGAGGTGAAGAGGAGGAAGCGCATGGGAGGCGGCTTGCAGGGGAGAGGCGGGCCGCGCGTGTCGGAAAATAGTGCGATGCAGCGGAGGAGGTGACTAGCGGAGGACAGGGCAGGTTGCGTGGGGGTGCGCTGTGGAAGGTCACCTGCGGGATTCGTCGGCTGTTTAGTCTAGTGGTATGATTCTCGCTTAGGGTGCGAGAGGTCTTGGGTTCAATTCCCGGAACAGCCCCTCGACGTGGCAGATGGGTGCACCAAGTGCTGCGCATTTTGTCCCCGCCGCAACTGCTCATGCTGATGCCTCCTCCAAACCGAGGTGGGTTGTGTGTGGTGGTTTGACGGGTCGTGAATGGAAGCTTGCAGCACGAGGACAAGGGCGTGGTTGTGTTCGGTGCATTCCGCTGCTCGTTTTTGGTGCGGCGATGACACTTTGGTTTGTGGGTGGGCTGCAGTTGGAGCGGCTGGGGAGGCGGTCGCTGTGGCTGAGGGAGGGGGTTCGGAGAGGAGGGAGCGCCGTTTTGGAGGTGAAGAGGAGGAAGCGCATGGGAGGTGGCTTGCAGGGGAGAGGCGGGCCGCGCGTGTCGGAAAATAGTGCGATGCAGCGGAGGAGGTGACTAGCGGAGGACAGGGCAGGTTGCGTGGGGGTGCGCTGTGGAAGGTCACCTGCGGGATTCGTCGGCTGTTTAGTCTAGTGGTATGATTCTCGCTTAGGGTGCGTGAGGTCCCGGGTTCAATTCCCGGAACAGCCCCTCGATGTGGCAGATGGGTGCACCAACTGCTGCGCATTTTGTCCCCGCCGCAACTGCTCATGCTGCTACCTCCTCCAAACCGAGGTGGGTTGTGTGTGGTGATTTGGCCGGTCGTGAATGGAAATTTGCAGCACGAGGACAAGGGCGTGGTTGTGTTCGGTGCATTCCGCTGCTCGTTTTTGGTGCGACGACGACACTTTGGTTCGTGGGTGGGCTGCGGTTGGAGCGGCTGGGGAGGCGGTCGCTGTGGCTGAGGGAGGGGTTTCGGAGAGGAGGGAGCGCCGTTTTGGAGGTGAAGAGGAGGAAGCGCATGGGAGGTGGCTTGCAGGGGAGAGGCGGGCCGCGCGTGTCGGAAAATAGTGCGATGCAGCGGAGGAGGTGACTAGCGGAGGGCAGGGCAGGTTGCGTGGGGGTACGCTGTGGAAGGTCACCTGCGGGATTCGTCGGCTGTTTAGTCTAGTGGTATGATTCTCGCTTAGGGTGCGAGAGGTCCCGGGTTGAATTCCCGGAACAGCCCCTCGACGTGGCGGATGGGTGCACCAAGTGCTGCGCATTTTGTCCCCGCCGCAACTGCTCATGCCGCTGCCTCTTCCAAACCGAGGTGGGTTGTGTGTGGTGTTTTGGCCGGTCGTGAATGGAAGCTTGCAGCACGAGGACAAGGGCGTGGTTGTGTTCGGTGCATTCCGCTGCTCGTTTTTGGTGCGGCGACGACACTTTGCTTCGTGGGTGGGCTGCAGTTGGAGCGGCTGGGGAGGCGGTCGCTGTGGCTGAGGGAGGGGGTTCGGAGAGGAGGGAGCGCCGTTTTGGAGGTGAAGAGGAGGAAGCGCATGGGAGGTGGCTTGCAGGGGAGAGGCGGGCCGCGCGTGTCGGAAAATAGTGCGGTGCAGCGGAGGAGGTGACTAGCGGAGGACAGGGCAGGTTGCGTGGGGGTGCGCTGTGGAAGGTCACCTGCGGGATTCGTCGGCTGTTTAGTCTAGTGGTATGATTCTCGCTTAGGGTGCGAGAGGTCTTGCGTTGAATTCCCGGAACAGCCCCTCGACGTGGCAGATGGGTGCACCAACTGCTGCGCATTTTGTCCCCGCCGCAACTGCTCATGCTGCTGCCTCCTCCAAACCGAGGTGGGTTGTGTGTGGTGGTTTGGCCGGTCGTGAATGGAAGCTTGCAAGAAGAGGAGAAGGGCGTGGTTGTGTTTGGTGCATTCCGCTGCTCGTTTTTGGTGCGGCGACGACACTTTGGTTCGTGGGTGGGCTGCAGTTGGAGCGGCTGGGGAGGCGGTCGCTGTGGCTGAGGGAGGGGGTTTGCAGAGGAGGCAGCGCCGTTTTGGAGGTGAAGAGGAGGAAGCGCATGGGAGGTGGCTTGCAGGGGAGAGGCGGGCCGCGCGTGTCGGAAAATAGTGCGATGCAGCGGAGGAGGTGACTAGCGGAGGACAGGGCAGGTTGCGTGGGGGTGCGCTGTGGAAGGTCACATGCGGGATTCGTCGGCTGTTTAGTCTAGTGGTATGATTCTCGCTTAGGGTGCGAGAGGTCCCGGGTTCAATTCCCGGAACAGCCCCTCGACGTGGCAGATGGGTGCACCAACTGCTGCGCATTTTGTCCCCGCCGCAACTGCTCATGCTGCTGCCTCCTCCAAACCGAGGTGGGTTGTGTGTGGTGGTTTGACGGGTCGTGAATGAAGGCTTGCAAGAAGAGGAGAAGGGCGTGGTTGTGTTTGGTGCATTCCGCTGCTCGTTTTTGGTGCGGCGATGACACTTTGGTTCGTGGGTAGGCTGCAGTTGGAGCGGCTGGGGAAGCGGTCGCTGTGGCTGAGGGAGGGGGTTTGCAGAGGAGGGAGCGCCGTTTTGGAGGTGAAGAGGAGGAAGCGCATGGGAGGTGGTTTGCAGGGGAGAGGCGGGCCGCGCGTGTCGGAAAATAGTGCGATGCAGCGGAGGAGGTGACTAGCGGGGGACAGGGCAGGTTGCGTGGGGGTGCGCTGTGGAAGGTCACCTGCGGGATTCGTCGGCTGTTTAGTCTAGTGGTATGATTCTCGCTTAGGGTGCGAGAGGTCTTGTTTTGAATTCCCGGAACAGCCCCTCGACGTGGCAGATGGGTGCACCAAGTGCTGCGCATTTTGTCCCCGCCGCAACTGCTCATGCCGCTGCCTCCTCCAAACCGAGGTGGGTTGTGTGTGGTGTTTTGGCCGGTCGTGAATGGAAGCTTGCAGCACGAGGACAAGGGCGTGGTTGTGTTCGGTGCATTCCGCTGCTCGTTTTTGGTGCGGCGACGACACTTTGGTTCGTGGGTGGGCTGCAGTTGGAGCGGCTGGGGAGGCGGTCGCTGTGGCTGAGGGAGGGGGTTCGGAGAGGAGGGAGCGCCGTTTTGGAGGTGAAGAGGAAGAAGCGCATGGGAGGTGGCTTGCAGGAGAGAGGTGGGCCGCGCGTGTCGGAAAGTAGTGCGATGCAGCGGAGGAGGTGACTAGCGGAGGACAGGGCAGGTTGCGTGGGGGTGCGCTGTGGAAGGTCACCTGCGGGATTCGTCGGCTGTTTAGTCTAGTGGTATGAATCTCGCTTCGGGTGCGAGAGGTCTTGGGTTGAAATCCCGGAACAGCCCCTCGACGTGGCGGATGGGTGCACCAACTGCTGCGCATTTTGTCCCCGCCGCAACTGCTCATGCTGCTGCCTCCTCCAAACCGAGGTGGGTTGTGTGTGGTGGTTTGACGGGTCGTGAATGAAGGCTTGCAAGAAGAGGAGAAGGGCGTGGTTGTGTTTGGTGCATTCCGCTGCTCGTTTTTGGTGCGGCGATGACACTTTGGTTCGTGGGTAGGCTGCAGTTGGAGCGGCTGGGGAAGCGGTCGCTGTGGCTGAGGGAGGGGGTTTGCAGAGGAGGGAGCGCCGTTTTGGAGGTGAAGAGGAGGAAGCGCATGGGAGGTGGCTTGCAGGGGAGAGGTGGGCCGCGCGTGTCGGAAAATAGTGCGATGCAGCGGAGGAGGTGACTAGCGGAGGACAGGGCAGGTTGCATGGGGGTGCGCTGTGGAAGGTCACCTGCGGGATTCGTCGGCTGTTTAGTCTAGTGGTATGATTCTCGCTTAGGGTGCGAGTGGTCTTGGGTTGAATTTCCGGGACAGCTCCTCGATGTGGCGGTTGGATGCACCAACTGCTGCGCATTTTGTCCCCGCCGCAACTGCTCATGCTGCTACCTCCTCCAAACCGAGGTGGGTTGTGTGTGGTGATTTGGCCGGTCGTGAATGGAAATTTGCAGCACGAGGACAAGGGCGTGGTTGTGTTCGGTGCATTCCGCTGCTCGCTTTTGGTGCGGCGACGACACTTTGGTTCGTGGGTGGGCTGCGGTTGGAGCGGCTGGGGAGGCGGTCGCTGTGGCTGAGGGAGGGGGTTCGGAGAGGAGGGAGCGCCGTTTTGGAGGTGAAGAGGAGGAAGCGCATGGGAGGTGGCTTGCAGGGGAGAGGCGGGCCGCGCGTGTCGGAAAATAGTGCGATGCAGCGGAGGAGGTGACTAGCGGAGGACAGGGCAGGTTGCGTGGGGGTACGCTGTGGAAGGTCACCTGCGGGATTCGTCGGCTGTTTAGTCTAGTGGTATGATTCTCGCTTAGGGTGCGAGAGGTCTTGTTTTGAATTCCCGGAACAGCCCCTCGACGTGGCGGATGGGTGCACCAACTGCTGCGCATTTTGTCCCCGCCGCAACTGCTCATGCTGCTACCTCCTCCAAACCGAGGTGGGTTGTGTGTGGTGATTTGGCCGGTCGTGAATGGAAACTTGCAGCACGAGGACAAGGGCGTGGTTGTGTTCGGTGCATTCCGCTGCTCGCTTTTGGTGCGGCGACGCCACTTTGGTTCGTGGGTGGGCTGCGATTGGAGCGGCTGGGGAGGCGGTCGCTGTGGCTGAGGGAGGGGGTTTGCAGAGGAGGGAGCGCCGTTTTGGAGGTGAAGAGGAAGAAGCGCATGGGAGGTGGCTTGCAGGGGAGAGGCGGCCCGCGCGTGTCGGAAAATAGTGCGATGCAGCGGAGGAGGTGACTAGCGGAGGCCAGGGCAGGTTGCGTGGGGGTCCGCTGTGGAAGGTCCCCTGCAGGATTCGTCGGCTGTTTAGTCTAGTGGTATGATTCTCGCTTCGGGTGCGAGAGGTCTTGCGTTGAATTCCCGGACCACCCCCTCGACGTGGCGGATGGGTGCACCAAGTGCTGCGCATTTT
>NW_013544945.1:0-1507 GCF_000499545.2 Eimeria tenella
CCCCAGCCTGCCGCCCCCACAGTGGCAGCAGGCTTGCAGCAGCAGCAGCAGCAGCAAACGCCGCTCTTTTTAAATTCTTTTAATAAACTTCAACTTAAATTTGAAAAGAATATTTCTTTTTCTGTTTAAATCTCAAAGAAAACGAGAGAAATCCCTCGGGGGGATAAAAACCACCACGCGCGTATAGCCGGAGCCCACGCTGCAGCAACAGCAGCAGCAGCAGCAGCAGCAGCAGCAGCTGCTGCTGCTGCTGCTGCAGGAGCGGCAGCTGCAAAGATCTCTTCCCTGGCCGTGTCTTGTTTTTATCTTCACGAAATAAGCTTTTAAAAATGTTTTGGGGCCCCATGAGCACGCACAGGGGCACTTGCAGCGGCGGACCCCAAACCCTAAACCCTAAACCCTAAATCGAGGGGGAGCATTTCTGAGGGTTTTTGACGCGAATTTGCGTCTCTCCAGAGCGCACCAAGGAGCGGCCAGAAAAAGAATTGTAAAGGACTTCTAAAGGACTTATTTTGTTGAAAAATTAAAATTTCCGAAAAAGTTTTTCTTATTTCCGCGGGCAGCAGCAGCAAATGCACAGTTGAGGTGTACGCACACCTGAACGAGTTGAGGTGTACGTACACCTTCTCTCGCCTGCACAGCCAAACGGGCGCCCCCCGCTTCATTACTTTTATTCCTTTCTTTAATTGATTTATTTTAAAAGACTAATTAATTTAAATTCATTTAAATGCTTCTTGCTGCTGCGGTTTGCTGCTGCTGCACTGCAGCAGCAGCCGTGCTGTGCGTGCAGCGCACGGTGGAGAGCCCTCTCTGCGAAATTCAAGGCAAATAAGCAAAATAAATGCAATATAAATATAAACAAATATTAAAGGCCTGAAATCTAGAAAAAAAGAGACAGAAAGAGGCCCTTTTCGTGGCTAAATACCCTAAACCCTCCACACACCAAACAAATACCCTTAGATTGTTCTTGCAAGTCCTCAAAACCCTAAACCCTAAACCCTCGGGCCAGTCCCGCGGGACACTCGAGGCAAACACTGCGAGCTGCGCAGGCAATACATTAGGGGGGCCCCCAACGGGCCTCCAGGGGGGCCTTTTTAGGGGCCCCCACGGGGGCCCCCAAGGAAGAAGGCCTCTAGGTGAGCTCCTGACGGGGAGTCCCTTGGGGGGCCCCTTATGGGGCCCCCTAAGGGGCCCCCAAGGGGCCCCCAAGAGACCTCTTGGGGGCCTCGTGAGAAGGGGCCCCAAAAGAACTCCCTTGGGGGCCCCCTTAAGGGCCCCTTAGGGGCCCCTTGAGGGGCCCCCCGGGGGGCCCCTGGGCCCCAAGAAACATCAAAATGAAGAGCGCATGCATTTGAAATGAAAACTAGGAACGGGAAAAGCCAGAGACAGAGAACTCTGCAATCAAGTCCTCAACTTCGCAGCGAAAAAGTTTTGCTTTTTTGTGGTAGTGCTGCTCGCGGAGCCTCAAGGGGGGCCCCCCGGGGGCCCCCAGGGGAGCCCCCTGGGG
>NW_013544946.1:0-1127 GCF_000499545.2 Eimeria tenella
CCCCAGGACTGCACAGCTCCACACCCTCCCCCACCGCCTCCACCACCCCCGCGGCCTCGTGGCCCAGCACGCAGGGGAACTGGCCCTCGGGGTCTTTGCCGCTGCGCGTGAACTGCAAAGCCAAACCCTCGCGCCGCCGCTAAACCCTTTTTTAGGGTTTGCGACGACGCGCTCGCAGCGACCCCGCCCCGGCAGGGCACTCAGAAACGGCCAAACCCGCCGCTAAAAAGGTGCTAAAAGATGCCAACAGACGCTAAAATGGAGTTAAGAGATGCTAGAAAGTTGTTAAAAGATGCTAGAAGTGGCATTCACAAAGAGTGCTGAAGTTACCTCGTCAGTGTGGCAAGGCGCTGAGTAAAGAACTTTGACGCGAACTTCGCCGGCCTTGGGGGGAGCCACTATCACCGTGCACACCTGCACCACAAACGAGGGTTTAGGGTTTAGGGTTTAGGGTTTGGGGTTTGGCGAGGGTTGGGGAGGGGTGGCGTTTGGGGAGGGGTTGTTTTGTTTGGGAAGGGGTTGGGGAGAGTTTGGGGTTTGTGGAGGGTTTAGGGTTTGCTGAGGGTTTGGAGTTTGGGGAGGGTTTGGGGTTTGGGGAAGGCTTAGGGCTTAGCGAGAGTTTAGGGTTTAGCGAGGGTTTAGGGTTCATCGAGGGCCTCTTGGCCACTTTTTCATCTGTTTATTATGTCTTATTTATTTCCTTATTCTCCCTTTTTTGTTTCTATCTTCTTGTTAGATCTTTATTCCTCTTACTTGTGTTTTATTTTTCTATTTATTTGTTTTCATAAAAGTACCTTCAGAGGCTCTTCTGGGGCAAAGGCCACGGCGGCCCTGCACACAATATCCTTGGGGCCTTCCTCAGAAGCCATTTTGAACTGCAGAAGACCGAGGGTTTAGGGTTTATGGTTTAGGGTTTAGGGTTTAGGGTTTTGGGTTTGCGGATTGGGGGCAGCCTGGGCGCGCGGGCTCGGGTCTCGAGAAGAGCAGTAAGATCTGGGAAATAAAAAGCACACCAAACCTTTTATTTATTTATTTATTTTTAATTAAATTAATTAACTTAAAAATTAATTATTTGCCAATTCAACTTGCTGCTGCGGCCCCCAAGAGGCGGCAGCAGCGGGGGGGGG
>NW_013544947.1:0-2251 GCF_000499545.2 Eimeria tenella
CAAGCAAGCTAGCTAGCTGGCTGCGGCGGTAGACAGGCAGCTAGCTAGCTAGATAGCTGTCTAGCAAGCTAGCTAGCTACCTAGCTGGCGGGTAGACAGGCAGCTAGCTAGCTAGCTAGCTAGCTAGCTACCTGGCTTGGCGGAGGGGTGGACAGGTAGCTAGCTAGCTAGCCGGTGAGATGGAAAGATAGCTGGCCTGCAAGCGTGCTAGATAGCGAGCGAGCCGGAGAGCTGGCGACCTGGTCAGCTGGCGAGCGAGCTCACTAGCGAGCTAGCTAGCTGGCTAGCTAGCCAGAGAGCCAGAGAGTGGGAGAGCCAGCTAGCTAGCTAGCTAGCTAGCTAGCTAGCTAATTAGCAGGTTAGCTGGGGAGCGAGCTAGTAGCCTGATAGGTGGGCGGACAGCTAGGTAGCTGACGGGTCAGCCAGCGAGATTGGTAGGCAGGCAACTAGCTAGCTAGGCAGCCAGCTAGCCAGCTATCTATCTACCTAGCTAGCTAGATCGCTGGTTAGCAATGAGCTAGCTAGCTTTCCAAATAGCTAGCCAGATCGCCAGATAGCCAAACAGCCAGCTTACCAGCTAGCTAGCTAGCCAGCTAGCTAGCCAGCCAGCTAGCCAGCCAGCTAGCAAGATTGTTGTTGCTTGTGGGGTTTGGCGAGTTGGGATGCAGCGTTGGGGTGTACGTACAGGCGTGAGCTACGACCCGGTGCGGCGGCCGGGGGGCAGCAACTTGCTGTCGCTGTTGGCAGCTTTGGAGGGTCGGGGGGAAGTTTGTGTCCGCGAAGAGTTTTGCTGCAGCAGCAGCAGCAGCAGCAGCAGCAGCAGCAGCTGGGCAGCGGTCAAGAGCCAGCTCGCCCTGAAGATCAACCAAACCCTGCAGCCCATCCAGAGGCAAGCTCCCGAGCGGTTACGGGTTAGGGTTTGGGGCTTAGGGTTTGGGGTTTAGGGTTTAGGGTTTAGGTTTTAGGGTTTAGGATTTACGGTTTGGGGCTGGGGTGTGCGGGTGGAGGCTGGCTGGGTTTGGGGGTTAGCTGTGAGTTGAAGCGCGCAGGAGCAGCTTAGTGGCCTAACGGCTCGTGGTTGCCTAAACCCTAAACCCTAAACCCTAAACCCTCGTGTGTCCGCCGTGTGCATGCAGCCGCTTCGGGCAGCTGATGAAAAGCCCCGAAACCCTCTGCCGCATTCTCGAGGCTGAGGCCTCCCTCTTCAAGGCCGAGGCCGCCTCGAAGCTGCGCCAATTCCGAAAAGCTTTTGGCATTGAACTTCCGTTTCCCCGCAGCTAGCTCGGGTGTACGTACACCCCAACTCGGGTGTACGTACACCCCTACTCGGGTGTACGCACACCCCAACTCGGGGCCTCGTCCGGTGTACGTACACCTCAACGCGAAGACTCATCCCGGTGTACGTACACCCCAACTTAGGGCCTCGTTCGAGGTGTACGGACACCCAAGTTGGGGCCCCATCTGGGGTGTACGTACGCCTCGAGTGAGGGCTTCATTTGATGTGTACGTAAACCCGGAGGCGGGGCCTCAATTGAGGTGTACGTACACCCCAAGGCAGGGCTTTAGGTAAGGTGCACTCGGGACTCCGGAAGTAAGGATTTTCGTGAGGTGTACGTACACCCCAAACGGAGGCTGCCTCAAGTGTGGGGCCAAAAGGTCGAGGGCCGTCTACAGGGCAAGCGCATGCACGAGGTGTACGTACACCTCAATTGCGGGGCCCAGCCAAAGCGCAGGCGCCAGCGAAGGCGCAGCTGAGGTGTACATACACCTCGAGCGAGGGCCCCACTTGGAGTGTACGTACACCCCAACGCCCACGCACTTGGGCCGGCCAGTGTACATACACCTCAGGCTTTTTGATTTTCGTAAAGCAGCTTTGCAAGCAAAAAAGCCAAAACTGTTTTAATGGGTCTTATGTGAGGCCACCGGTTGCTGCGGCTGCTGCTGCAGCAGTTGCTGCAGCTCTTTCTGCAGCTCGTGCAGCGACAGCAGCTGTTGCCGCAGCTGTTGCTGCAGCTGTTGTGTTCACCTTTGCTGCAGTCGCTGAGCAGCACGTGCTGCTGCTGCAGCCCATGCTGCAGCTGTTTCTTTAGCTGTTCCAGTGGCCATTGCTGCAGCACTTGCTTTTGCAGCAGCTGTTGCTGCAGCTCCTTTTGCTGCAAGTGCTGTTCCGCCAGTCAGTGCTGCAGCAGCTGCTGCTTTGGCTGCTGCTGCAGCAGCCGTTGCTGCCGCAGCTGCTGCTGCTGCTCAGCAG
>NW_013544948.1:0-1075 GCF_000499545.2 Eimeria tenella
CCAGCAGCTGCAGCAGCAGCAGCTGCAGCAGCAGCAGCAGCAGCAGCAGTTCGCGTTGCTTCTGGGGTGTAGAGTGTCCCTTCGAGGCAAAAGAAGAAACTGCAAAAATGAAATCAGAGAGAAGATGCTTGAAGGAGAAGACAAAAGTCTTTTTGTCTCCTTCGAGTATAAAGCTCGTGGCACAAATCTGCTGCTGCTGCTGCTGCTGCTGCTGCGGGTAATGGTTGCTGCTGCTGGTTGCTGCTGCTGGTTGCTGCTGCTGCAGCGGCTTAGGGTTTCGGGTTTGTCGGGTTTTGCTGCTGTGTTTGCTGCTTCAGACACCAGCAGCAGCAGCAGCAGCAGCAAAGAAGGGTCCCGTGTCTGCTGCAGTGAGAGCAGCGCAGCAGCGGCTGCTGCTGCTGCAGGAGCAGCAGAAGCGGCAGCAAGAAGAAGAAGAGAGACAACGCAGGGAAGAGGAAGAGCTGCGCAGAAAGTAAGCACCCAGGGTCTAGGGTTTAGGGTTTAGGGTTTAGGGTTTAGGGTTTGGGGTTGGCGTTTGGCGTTTTGCTGCTGCCAGGGAAGAAGAAGAAGCAAAAAGGAAAGCAGCAGAAAGGGAGTTGAGGGCAAAAGCAAAAGCAGAAAGAAAAAGCAAATTAAAAGCAGAAGGAAAGTTGCTGACAGCAAAAGAGCAGCAGCGGCAGAAGAAGCAGCAGCAGTACCTGCAGCAGCTGCAGCAGCAGGGGCTGGTGCCTGCTGCGCTGTCTCCCGCTGCTGCTGCTGCTGCAGCAACGCCCGCAGCAGCGGGCACCCCCGAGGTGCTCTCCCCCCCCAGCAGCAGCAGCAGCAGCAAAGCAGCAGCAGACAGGGAACGCAAGAAAAGGGAGAGGGAGAGGCGGCTGCTGCTGCAGCAGCAAAAGGAAGCAGCAGAAGCAGCAGCAGAAGAGGAAAGACTTCGCAAACTCAAAGAGGAACTCGAAATGCTGCAGCAGCAAGAGTCGCCCAACAGCAACAAAGGCGAAGAGAGTAAGACACAGCTGCAGCAGCTGCTGCTGCTGCTGCACTACCAGCTGCAGCAACTGCCACAGCAGCTGCAGCA
>NW_013544949.1:0-2166 GCF_000499545.2 Eimeria tenella
TTGCTGCCTGCTCTTTGTGCGGCGGACTTAATTTGCTGCTTGCTGCTGCTGCTGCTGCTGCTGCTGCCGTTTGTGCCCACCTGCTGCAGCGCCAAACAGCGCGGAGTGGGGGAAGCTGGGGCCCCGTATAGTCCTGCAGGCGAAGCCCTTGAGGCGCTGTGCTGCAGCAGCAAGTCGGGAGGCCTTCGGCGCTGCAGCAGCAGCAGCAACGGCAGCAGCAGCAGCAGCAGAAATAACAACAGCAGCAGCACGCAGGAAACGTGAGGAGATCGCTTCGCTTCGGAACAGCAGGGAGAAAAAACACACAACGCGTCGCAGCAGCATTAGCTGCTGCTGCAGCAGCAGCCGCAGCAGCAGCAGCAGCAGCAACTCACCCCCCTTGGAGGCCTCGATCTGCTGAGTCATTTGAAACTTCTAAGTAATTAAAAACCAGAAAAATACAACAAGAATCAACTAAAAGAATCTTACTACAAGAAAGAGGGCCCCGGCTGCTGCTGCTGCTGCTGCTGCTGGGGCTGCATGCCTACACAGCAGCAGCAGCAACAGCAGCAGCAAGCTGGAACATAGAGAAACCTCCCTTTCCTTTGCTGCGAAATATTTACAGGGACTTCAGGTGTACAGACACTTCAGTGGGACCACCCAGACGCGCTCCTCCTCTAGCTTTTTCCATTTTTATTTTCTTTCTTTCCTGCAGCAGCAGCAACTGCTGCTGCTGCAGCAGCAGCAGCACTGATGGCTTAGCCCAGGGGCCCAAGGGGCCTCCCTGAGAGGGTTCTAGAGCCCGCCGATGTCCCCCGGGGGCCCCGGGGGGCCCCACAGTAGCAGCTTTGTGGGTCCCCAGGGGCCCCTAAAAGGGTTCTCTAGGGGCCCCTTAATCGCAGTTTTGAGGGGCCCCAGGGGGCCCCCTAAAAGGCCATTAAGGGCCCTCTAATAGCAGCATTGGGGGGTCCCTGGGGCCCCTAAAAGGGGCCTTTAGGGGCCCCCTAGATCCCAGTTTTGAGGGGCCCCAGGGGCCCCTTTAAATAGCCCTTAGGGGCCCCCTAGTAGTACCTTTGTGGGGCCCCAGGGGCCCCTATGGGGGGCTTCAAGGGGCCCCCCAGTAGCAGTTTAAAAGGCCCTTAGGGGCCCCCTATTAGGAGTCTTGGGGGGCCCCCGAACCCTTCTGAAAGGCCCTAAGGGGCCCCCTATTATTAGCTTTGGGGGCCCCCAGGGGCCCCTCTAAAAGGCCCTAAGGGGCCCCCTAGTACAAGCTTTGGCGGCCCCAGGGGCCCCTGTAAAAGGCCTTAAGGGGCCCCCTAGTAGTAGCTTTGGGGGGCCCCCGGGGCCTCTAAAGGGGGCCTTTGGGGGACCCACAGCAGCTGCTTTTGGGGGCCCCAGGGGCCCCTAAAGGGGGACTCTACGGGTCCCCTAGTAACAGCTTTGTGAGGCCCCATGGGGCCCCTAAGGGGGGCCTTTGGGGGCCCGCTATTAGCAGCTTTGTGGGGCCCCACAAAGTGTGGGGTGTCTGTACACCTCGGCGCTGTCTGCACGCGCCTGAGGGGCAGCTCTTAGGGAAAACTTTTTCGGGGCGTTTTGGAGAAGTCGAGGAATTAAAAAGAAATAAAAGAATTTTTATTTTTAATAATTCTTTTATTTCTTTTTAATTTTCCAGCAGCTCGCTGCTAACAGCGCGGAGACGCATCTCCAGCCGTGCTTAGCTGTGGCTAGCTCTACCTAGCTGTAGCTAGCTGTAGCTAGCTGCGGCTAGCTGTAGCTAGCTGTAGCTAGCTGTGGCTAGCTGTAGCTGTCTTGGGGTAGCTGGGTTTCTTCGTAGCCTGTGGGCTGTGGCTAGCCGTGGCTAACTGTGGCTAGCTGCGGCTAGCTGTGGCTGGCTGTGGCTAGCTGTGGCTAGCTGCGGCCAGTTTGGCTAGTCCAAGCTCGCCGTAGGCAGCTGCAGCTAGCTAAGGCAGACAGTAGTTGGCCGTAGCTAGCTGTAGCTAGCTGTAGTTAGCTGCAGCTAGCTGTAGCTAGCCGTGGCCTGCTGTGGCTAGCTGTAGCCACTTGTAGCGAGCTGCAGCTAGCTGTGGCTAACTGTAGCTAGCTGTGGCTAGCTGTAGCTAGCTGTGGCTAGCTGTAGCAAGCTGTGGCTAGCTGTAGCTAGCTGTGGCTAGCCGTAGTTAGCTACAG
>NW_013544950.1:0-1871 GCF_000499545.2 Eimeria tenella
CGGCAGCAATCCCCCGCCGCCGCCGCCGACTGTTCGCGGCTGCGCCCATCTACAGTTTTGCCGCATCAAATAAATCAATTTTTTGAATTTATTTTTTATTTTTTATTTTTATTTCATTTCATTTACCCGAAAACTCCAAAAGATAAAAACAACCGGCAACAGACACGGCCACGCCCACTGCCTCGGCCGCTGCACAAGCCCACCAGGGGGCCGGCGGCCCCTGGAGGCCCCTGGGGGCCCCCCAGGGGCCCTTAGATTCACCCAGGGGTCCAAAATCAAAACAAAATGGGCCTCTGGGGCCCCCAGGGGGTCTTTTGGGGTTTCAGAGCGCTTAAAGGGGTCTTCAAAGAGGCACTGAGCTGAGCAGGGCCCACCAGACAATCCTTCATCTCTGTAAAAGGCCCCTAGGGGGCCCTGAGGCCCTTGGGGGCCCCCAGGGTCCAACAGGGGCCCCCGGAGGCCCCAGGCGCCATCGGGGGCCCCTCAGGGGCCCCCAGGGGCCTTGGAAGAGGCTATTTGCTCTTCGGGGGGCCCCTAAGGACCCCAGGGGCCCCTGGAGTCATTGGGGGCCCCCCCTTGGGACCCCAGGGGCCCCTGCGGTCCCAAGGGGGCCACCAAGGGGCCCCCATGGGCCCCAAATCTCTCTACTGAAGGTGCTGAGGCAGTCTTTGGGGCCCTTTGCTGCTGCTGCTGCTGGTGCTGCTGCTGCCGCTGCTGCTGTTGCTGCTTTTGGGGGCCCCAGGGGCTTCTGGGGGCCCCAAGGCCCTGTAAGGGGCCCCGAGTGCCTCTAGGGTCCCCTCAGACGCTTCTAGGGGCCCCCATGGGCCTCTAGGGGCCCCCAAGGGAGGCCCCAGGGGCCCCAAGGCCTCAAGCAAAAAAGGGTACAAAGAGCAGGGGCTTTTGGGGGCCCCTTAAGACACCGGGGGCCCCCCGGGGCCCCAAAAGTCAAGGCAACTTTTGGGGGCCCTCAGGGGGCCCCAAAAGTTGCTCACCCTAAACCCTAAACCCTAAACCCTGTGCCCTAAACCCTAAACCCTAAATCCTAAAGTGCTAGCAGGCCCTCTCAGGGACTCCTAGCCTAGAAAATGGTTTCAAAGAGTCTTGAGGGCCCCCAAGGACCCCTGGGGATCCCCAAGGGGCCCCCATAAGGCCCCTGGGGGGCCCCTTAGCGGCCCCAAGGGGGGCCCCCAAGGGCCCCTGGGGTCCCCCAGGGGGCCCCCAAGGGGCCCAAAGGGGGCCCCAAGGCTTCCTCGGGGCCCCATGAAGACAACAACAGCCACCCAGTGAACCTACAGAGGCCCTGGGGGCCCCCAGAGGCTTCTTAGGGGCCCCCCGGGGCCTCTTGGGGGCCCCAAGGGGCCCCTCAGTGGCCCCTAGGGGGCCCCGGGGGGCCCATAGGGAGCCCCCAGGGGGCCCCAGCGGGATCCATAGGGAGCCCCAGGGGGCCCCAGCGGGATCCTAGGGGGCCCCAGGGGGCCCCTAGGGGGCCCCAGAGGGCCCCTAGGGGGACCCAGGGTGCCCCTAGAGGGCCCCCAGGGGGCCCCTAGGGGGCCCCCAATCTTGCATTTCCTAGTACTGTGGGGGTTGTTGAGGCAAGCCAGGGGCTTTGAGAAGTTCCTAGGCCTTTCTCTCGGTCTGGGCACAACCCACAGGCCGGAAACCCTAAACCCTAAACCCTAAACCCTAAACCCTAAACCCTAGCCCTAGACCCTAAACCCTCTCCTGCACACCCTAAACCTTAAACCCTAAACCCTAAACCCTACTTGCAACACGTGGGGCCCCTACCTCCTTGCGAGCTCCCCACAACAGGAAATGGGGGCAGGGGCCCCGGGGGCCTCGGGGGCCCCGGGGGGCCCCCGGGGGGGCCCCGG
>NW_013544951.1:0-2072 GCF_000499545.2 Eimeria tenella
CTGCACCACCACGAACCGCAGCGGCAGCAGCAGCAGCAGCAGCAGCAGCAAATGTGGAGTTTGTGTCTGCAGCTGTTCCATTTGCTTCGAAACTTTCAGTGCTTCTTCTCTCGTGCGGCTGCTGCCTTGCGAGCACCTCTACCACCGCAGCTGTATAGACACCTGGCTGCGCCGCAGCAACGTAAGAGCTCGGGGGCCCCTGCTGCTCCTCTTGGGGGCCCCCCGGGGGCCCCCTGAGGGCCCCCCGGGGCCCCCGGGGGGCCCCCTGGGGCCCCATTCACTTTCCTGGCTTTGTTGGGGGCCTCTGGCTCCTTTTGGGTGCAGAGTTGCGAGGGTTTTGGCGTAGGGGTTAGGGTTTAGGGTTTAGGGTTTTGGGTTTTGCGTAGAGAGCTGCGCCTTCGGGTCAATTTGTGGGGCCATCTGGCTTCCCCACACATGTTGCTGCTGCTGCTGCTGCTGTTGCTGCTGCAGCTATGTCCGCTGTGCATGCGGGACTACACGGCGGAGCTGGGGCCTCCCCCCATGGGTCTTTCTGCGCTGCAGCAGCAGCAGCAGCAGCAGCAGCAGCTGGGCTCGCTGGCTGTAGCAGATGCTTCTGCTGCTCTGGCCTTTATTGCCTTTCTAGAGCACCAGCCCTCAATTCCTTCACAGCAAAACCAAGACGTATAAATCTACCAAAGGGGGCCCCCATGGGGCCCCCAGGGGGCCCCTAAGGGGGCCCCCAAGGGAGTCCCGCTGGGTGGGGGTGTTATTGGGGGCCCCCAAGGGGCCCCCAACAAAGGGGTTGCCCAGCGGGGCATTCATAAAGGGGCCATATTGGGCACTGTACCCTAGGGGGGGCCCCCAGGAAGGGGCCCCCTACTAGGGTACATGGGGGCCCCCACAACAGGGGCCCCCCTAAAAAGAGGCCCCCCAGGGGCCCCCCCGTTCCACAGTTTGCTGCTACGGTCCCCTTGAGAGTCCCTTGGGGGAATAAAAAGGACTCTGAAGGGGGCCCCCAAGCGCGGCCTCCAAGGGACGGCCTCTAAGGGGGCCCTCAAAGGGGGCCCCCAGGGGACCCCCCAGGGGGGCCCCCTGGGGGCCCCTCAAAGGGGGGTCTCCAACGGCGGGGCTTGGGATGTGTAGTTGAATAGGCATTTAGTGGGGCCACCTCGACGCATGCATCTGCAGGGGCCCCCCATAGGTACATTATTTGTCATAATGGGGCCCCTCAAAATCTTGTTGCAGGGAATTAGGGGCCCCTGTTAACCTCAATGTGCCCCCTGTTGGCCCCCGTAGAATTTCTCACAGCGTGGGGGGCTCCCGGGGCCCCCAAAGCCGTTTCTAGGGGCCTCCGGGGGCCCCCAGGGGGCCCCTGGGAGCCCCAGGGCCCCCCAAAAGGTCCTTTGGGAGACCAGAGAGCAGCGCTGACGGCAAATGCCCGAGTGGGGCCCCTTGGGCCCCTTTGGGGGCCCCAAGAGGCCCCTGTGAGGAGTCTTTGGGGCCCCCAGGGGGCCCCTGTGGGGACCCGTAGGGGCCCGTGTAGGGACCCTGTGGGGTCCCCACTTGTGCGCAGCTATGTTTGGGGCGAAGGGACCCCCAAGGACTGGCAAAGGGGCCCCTCGGGGGGCCCCCCTGTCAGGTTGTTTGCAGAGACACAGCTGCAGCAATGTGCTTCTCGTTAAGAACTCTATGTTGCCGTCTTATAGCAGGGGGCCCCTTAAGGGGCCCCGTGGGGCCTTATTGGGGGCCCCCTTGGG
Source organism: Eimeria tenella (assembly GCF_000499545.2). Lineage (NCBI taxonomy): Eukaryota > Apicomplexa > Conoidasida > Eucoccidiorida > Eimeriidae > Eimeria > Eimeria tenella. Next base: position 1,740 of record NW_013544951.1, read on the forward strand.
GGCCCCTCTGGAGGGTTCACTTTAGAGGGGCCCCCGTGGGGCCCCCTGTTCATTTGATTCTCTTGTCGTGTTTACCTGAGTAGTGTATCCTTTCTCAAAACTGCAGCAAATGGCTTCGTCGGGCTGCTGCTGCTGCTGCTGCTGCTGCTGCAGTGGGATTTGTAGAAAGTTGTGGGAGCAGAGGGAGGGGAGCTGTTGCAGGTTGCTGCTGGTCCTGCAGCAGCAGCAGGAAGCTTTGCTGCTGCTCGCTGTTCTGAGGTGTACGTGCAGCTGTGGGGTGTACGTACACCGCAGCGGTGTAGAAACAACTGCTGCTATTTCCTCCTCTGGGAT
>NW_013544952.1:0-1595 GCF_000499545.2 Eimeria tenella
TAAGAACAATTGTGAGCCTGTCTAATGCGTGAGATTTGACGACAGCGTACAGCCTTTTCTACCTTTGAACCGTTCTCTCCATTGTTAACCATGATAGTCGGCGCACATGTGAAGGAATAAATTAATCCTGTCCAACCATTAGCTGGTAGTGTCACTGTTCCTCCTGGTGGAATGCGAGCTGGTAGAAACCTCTACATTAAGGCTTTACAAGGGAGCTTGCATGGCATTAGTAGCTCGTGATGGTTATGCGAACGTCTTGTGGTAGCCCCAGTATTTGACTAGCTCTCCAAGCTGCTTGACACTCTTCGAGCACCTGAAGTACCTGTAGAGGTATCTTCTGCACTTCGTATAATTTAATTCACTATTTGAAGTGCCTTTATCCTGCAGTCAACGGTAGCGGTGGGCCAAGGTGACAAATTCCTGCCAGCCTCGGGGTGTTGGGAGGGGTGGGGTGGCTGCGCCTTAGGGGTCTGACAGCAATGTTTGCCTAATGCACACAGAAGCGTTTTGTGACGTTTCTCGAGCAGGCACATGGCGAAAGGCATGCCCACTTATGGTAAAGCTAGGATGGTGTTGAGTTCAAGTATTGCATTCGGTAAGCCTAAGCCTTGCGAAGTAGCTCAGAGCCCTGTCCTTGGTTTTGCAGCAGGCCTTGTAAAATTTCGGGGCTGCGGCGAAGGAGTGTATCTGCTTCTGTTGCAACAATCGAACACATCTGTTTGGTCTTTTTGTGGCTGTTTGCCATGAGCTTTCCCCCTTGTGTTCTCTTCATTGGTAGATCTCGCCATCGACTGTTCACGTACGTTTTTGACCTGTCGAAATGGAAATTGGCCTTACGGTCCTTTAGACAATCTAACCGTTGGAAAAGGCTTAAGGTAGGTTTCAGATGAAACCTCTCCGATACCACATAATCATTGTCGTCACCACGCTGGCGATGCCTTGCTGCTCCCTTTCGGCTATGAAGAAACGACTGTCTTGCATAGGCAGTGGGCCAGGTGCTCTAATCGCTCAATTGAGATCGGGCTGACAAAATTGTGCGATGCTCCTGTGTCCAGGAGCAATTCACTTTCATGCCGAAGTATGCCAACGGGCGATCACAGCGGTTTTATCCAAGCTTCACAGGGGACCCAAGTCCTCATATGCCTATTCCGTAAACTGTTGCTCGCATGGAAGCCACCATATGGGTTCTAGTTCACCACTAGTGGGGGCTTCACGCTGTTTGACCGCGCCGTCCTCTCCCCTAGCCTGCATGCTCGCAGTTCTAGTGATAGCTAGCTTTGCCTCCGGTGAGCTACGGCTCCCTCTTGTAACTCAAGGCTTCGGCACTATTGTATATCCTATACTGCTGGAAAATCAGTGCTTTTGCTGCAGGGGCTTCTGACTGAAACATCCGCAGACTTTGTCGTCCTGCCATTCTTTGGCGACGGCACACTGCAGCCACCAAACCTTTCGCTGGTGCCTAGCTGGCCCGTATGCCGCAAATCCAGAGCAATTCTATTGAAATCTGGTCGGTGCTGTGCTCTTCTGTGGGGCCTATTGGTTTCTCTAGCTGTAGTACTTTTGCCGTGGCGTGGGTGAAGTGGGATGATGTGGCA
>NW_013544953.1:0-1565 GCF_000499545.2 Eimeria tenella
GTTTAGGGTTTAGGGTTTATGGTTTAGGGTTTAGGGTTTAGGGTTTAGGGTTTAGGGTTTGGGGTGTTTTTGCTCAGGTGCGCTGGATAGGCCGTCAGCTGTTGGACGCAGTACTGTTCCTGCACAGGCGGGGAGTCGCAATGAGGGGTCCGCAACCCTAAATAAACCCTTAACCCTAAACCCTAAACCCTAAACTCTAAACCCTAGACCCTGCACTCTAAACCCTAAACCCTAGCCGCCGGACCCTGCCGTCTAAAACCCTAAACCCGAAACCCTAATGTAGCACCTTGCATGCCTTTCTCGGCGTTCCCAATGCAGCAGCGTTGGGCGCCAAACGCCAAACCCTAAACCCTAAACCCTAAACCCTAAACCCTTGGGTGTTCCGCTCAGATTTGTCGCTGGAAAACGTGCTGATATTCCGGTGCGAGCAAACGGGGGCCATCGTGCCTTGCCTGACAGACCCTGGGCAGGCAGTGGTGGCCTTGCCTGCGCGCACTGCTGCTGCACTTGCTGCTGCAGAGCAGCAGCAGCAGCAGCAGCAGCAGCAGGACAGCCTCGACGGCCTCAAACCCGCAGCCATCAGAGACACCAGCCTCATTGTGGCCAAAGCCCTGGCTCCAGAAGCAGCAGCAGAACGCCTCAGCCCTCCCAAAGTGCTGCTGCCCCCCAACAAGCTCTTCGGCAAAAGCTTCAGGCCCCCGGAGGTCTACACCCGCAAGCCGTGCGCTGCCGCTGCTGCTGCTGCTGCTGCTGCTGTTGTGCTGGTGGTGGTTGTGGTGGGTGTCGTGGTGGTGGTCCTGCTGCCGGTGCTGGGCTGATACCGCTGCTGCTGCTGTTGTGCTTGTGGTGCTGTTGCTGTGCTGCTGCCGTTGGGCTGCTGCTGCTGCTGCTGCTGTTCATGCTGGTGCTGCTTGGCCACAGTGTTCTGGTGGGGCTTCTTTGGTGCTGCTGCTCGTGATTTTTCTGCTGCTGGACGGCACTGCTTGTGCTGCTGCTGCTGATGGTGCTGGTGCTGCTGGAGCTGTTTAATCTGGTGCTGCTGCTGCTGCCGGCGATGCTGATGAGGCTGCTGCTGCTTCTGTTGCTGCTGCTGCCGCTGGGCGGGCGTTTCTTGCTTCGCTTGCTGCAGCGGCTGCGCCCCTGCTGTCGCCGCTGACGCCATCGCCTCCACTGCCGCTGCTGCTGCTGCTGCTGCTGCTGCTGCAGGTACGACCCCTTCAAGGTGGACAGCTTCTGCCTGGGCTGGATGCTTTACTACTGCCTGACGAAGCAGCAGCTGTTCCGAAGGGCTCAGGCTTCTGACGAGGGCTGGGCAATGCTGGCTTCGGAGCAGCAGCAGCAGCTGTGCGGGCTGCTGCAGCAGAAGAACGGCAGCCGCTTGTCTGCTGCTGCTGTCGACTTCGTGCTGCAGCTGCTCAAGCCAGACCCAGCCAAAAGGCTCTCCGTCTTGGAAGCTTTGAGGCATCCTTTTATAGCAAAGGGCAGCGCCTCTGTGGTTTACGCGCACAATTTGCTGCCGCCGCTGCAGCAGCAGCCGCAGCAGCAGCAGCAGCAGCAGCAGCATT
>NW_013544954.1:0-8937 GCF_000499545.2 Eimeria tenella
TTCCGCAGTGCTCGCCGCAATACCCAGGGGTAGGCCACTGAGCCGCTTTTGCATATCAGCTGGCAGTCCTGAGGTGACACTCATCTGCATATCTGTATATGTAACGATTAATTAGTACTGATTTACCTTTATGCAACTGCATGCAAAAGTTTATGTTATTCCCGCTATCCATATTATGAATGTATATTATTCTAAGATGAATTCGCATGCGTCTTTCTCAATATCTGTATCGGTCACACGCGCCTATCTCAATATCTGTGCAGATATTTTCTGTCCCTTTCACTCTAACTTCGCGCTGACAAACGGCAGCAGCAATAAGTGGAAGTAATAAGAAGGCTAGCAACAAGCCGGAACAGCAAGCGGCAGGACCACATAGCACCACCAAGCAGCAGCAGCGTGCAGGAGCAGCAAGAAGAAGTGCCAAGCAGCAGGATCTCGAAGCAAGCAGTAGCACCAAGCAGTTGTACCAAGTAAACTCACCAAGCAGCAGCACGAAGCAACAGCATTAGGCCGCAAGGCAAAGCAGCACCAGCAAGAAGCAGCCACGAGCAGCAACAATAAACAGTAGCACCGAGCAGAACCACGCCGCAGCAACAAAAAGTAGCAGCAAAAAGCAGCAACAGCACGCAGCAGCAAAGAGCAGCAGCAACAAGGAACAGCAGCAAGCAGCAGCAGGCAGCAAGGAGCACCAGAAGCGAGCAACCACTGTACAACAGTTCGTTTGTCTACCTCCTTAGTTCAAGAAGCAATTCTTATTCTGCTGGATGCCACTCTCTGCTTTCGCCTCAACACCTGGAGCAGCTGCAGGATTCGCTGGAAGCTTCCATACGGCGAGGATCACTTTGCTGCAGCAGGTATCAGAAAGCAAGCTTCATTCTGGCTCCTTGTGTCTGTTGAAGTCTGCGTTTAGCCTTTTTCTGTGCTGGCCGCGAAGCGTGGCTCACTTACTCTTCTGAAGATGTAGCTCTCGGCCAGAGGGCACGTTGTGCTGTTGCTACTATAGTTGCTGTCAAAGTCTGCGTTTATAGTTTTCCGCCAGAGGGCATGTTCTGCTGTTACTGCTGTAGTTGCTGCCAAAGTCTGTGTTTAGCCTTTTTCTGTGCTAGCCGCGAAGCGCGGCTCACTTACTCTTCTAGAGGTGTAGATCTCGGCCAGAGGGCATGTTCTGCTGTTGATGCTGTAATTGCTGCTGGTTGTGCTGCTGAAACTGCTTCTTCTGCAAAAGCTGGTACTGATGCCGCTGCTGCTGCAGCAGTTGCTACAGATGCTGCAAAGTGCTGCAGTTGTTAAAACTGGTGCTGTCGCTGTCAATGTTTCAGCGGAAGCTGCCATTCCAGTTGTTGTCCTTTGCTAGCTGAGCTCTCAGTCTGTGAAGCTTGGAATGCGTTGCACCTGTTGGGAAGCCTCAAAAATGCGATCAGACTCTGGTGACCCAGTGCCCTAGGCCCAAAATTGTAGGGCAATTTCTTTGGATCCAGCGCCTCTTCGTGGCCTTGTCTTTTGATTTCTACCAACTGCTGTGAAGCCAGACGGAATTAGACGAAATTGGGAACAGCAAAAACTAAACTTCCTATCAACTGCTGTGAAGCCAGACGGAATTAGACGAAATTGAGAACAGCAAGAACTAAACTTAAGACTGATGGCTGCTATTCAACTCAACATCAGCCCGGAAGTAAAAGTATGGGACGCATTTTTTCTATAAAGTGAACATCAGTTGCATTATTTGGTGCTCAGTTACAACTAGGAATTGGAACGAACTGGAGGCAACTTTAGTGAGCTTCACAATTGCATTTCTTGCTGCTAAGTTACAACTAGAAATGGAACGAACCAGAAGCAAATTAGTTTGAAGCCCCAAATGTGGAATAGTATTACTTTCTACTCAGCTAAAAAGTGCAGATTCTTGCTTTTCAATGCTTCTTCATGTATGTGTATACATATGCGTACATCCTTTCAGATCTGTTGAAGGCAGCAACGGCTATACAAGCGTGGCGTCTTAAATCAGATTTGTGCCAAACTAGAGTCCTTTTTTTGACAGAATGTTGCGCAGAACGTGGAGAACAGTCCCTTGTGCGGTGCCAAATTTTCGCTTTTTAAGGCTGTTCTGGGAGCACTCCACAAACCATTTCACATTACAGCCCCAAAGCCAGCCGGCCACTCCTGTGGGCTAGACGTTTTTTGCGTCAAACGTTCATGAGCCGCGTATCTTGTTTCTGCATATTACTTCGCAAAGCCAATACTCGTGTGATAGCTGCTGAAGGCCCGATAGACACCTAGCAGCAGCGACACCGCATTTGCTTTCTAGGCACAAATTTGTGTTTTCTGTATGAGCATGCAGTGTAGTCGTTTGCTTCTGCTGCGTGGCATTCCCCTCATTCTCTTGTTTACCGCCCTGCTGACTGACATTCCTGTCAAAAGTAGACCGCTACGACGTATCTCCTCTTATTCCTGGCGCTCCACTTCATGCAACCAACAAGACCACTTATACTTCACATCGCAAAAGTCAAATGGCATTAGTAGTTCCCCTCGGCAATGCTACATGCTGGCTGCTGCACATAGGAATTCATTTTTGCTGAGCTGTTTCTGCGGCTCTCATTGCGCCTTCCTATCCTCTGGTATGATGCGAGCGTCTAAATTGTTTCCGTAGTATAATTCTTAAACAGCCACCGTTGCACGCGAATTGTTGTGGAAAGTGCTCCGCACGTGAGAGTGCGGGGTCCCCTAAATACGCCCATTGGTGAACAATTCAGCAAGCACTTGACTTGCTACTGTGCTCTTGTCTTGGGATGTTGGCTAAAAGGCGCAAAGAAGCCAGGCCAGCATCTTCATTATCAACTAAATTTTATAGCAGCGAGCATACGCAATCATTCCGCCCATCGGTGTCTCCATTTATGCATGTAATAGTTTAGTGCAGCACGCGACTTCACCTGCACACTTCCAGACTGAAAACGGCAAACGAAGACAGGGCACCCCTCCCCGTTGCACCGCAACTGCAGCAAGTACGGCAGTACCCCACGGCTAACGCAGCATTAACCTAAATATACGCTTCAGAAGGCTAACTTCAACAGCCTCAGTCGCAATCAAAAGACCGGAAAGCACAAACTCTCCCATTTCCACACCATTGAGGAGTACGAAGTGCTCCCCCGCAAACATTTCTATACGCGTTTCGCCCATGCAAACCCTTATGATCTGGCGTCATCAGCTAATTACTACAGTGTTTGTTTGAAACACTTTCTCGCATTTTAAGCTGTCCTGAACGTGATATCAACATACAACCATGAACAACGGTGCCTAAACACTACACAATGTGAATTTAACCTCCGCATCCACATCAATCTTGAGTCGTTCCGCGCAAATACAGCGTCGAGAAAATGGGACCTGCGCCAACTTGTCTTGTTGTCGCGGCTTTACTGTTGCCCTCCGCGTGAAGCGTGAGCGGCTCCACTGCAAAACACAGTATTGGCCGCACTACTGCCTGTGCACAAAATCATGTGGATACGTAGACTTTCTGCTGAAATTTTTGTTGATATTCGAGGCACAGAGACAGTCATGGTCCCTGAAACCCGCCCTAGTGTTGAACACATACGTTGATACCCCTCTTCATAGATCAACCCTACATAAGTGCAGCACCGCCACTTGCATCATCTCGAATTCCTCAACTCCATTAAGCCTGGAGGCTGAGTTTGCAAGTTCAGTATTGGGCAACTGCATGCCATTTTCGCCGGCTTCTTTGTTGCCGACGCACACCACGACCCAGCCCATACCCCAAATTTAGTAAAAACAAACGCCTTAGTCGCCGAAATGACCAAGCCGTAACACGAGTCACATGTCGACAAATAGTACGCTCAGTATTGGGTAGCTGCATGCCGTCTGGCCTTCCCTCCGTCTTAAACCAACACAACGACGCCGCAAATTCAGTAGAAACGGAAGTTTGGGCCATCGAAATGACCAATCCGTAACACTAGTTACACACCCACAAATAAATGAACTACACTTCGAGGACAACACACTGCGGGGAGTAGCTTGGAGGATCTGGGGATGTGACCACCATTCCAAACGATGGCGTCCCGGCTCTCCAACTGCACACCAATTTTGCAAAGCTTCAAAACTGGGAGCGCCACACATTAAAAATACCCAAAAGCACCAATGTAAATGAACTGGACTGCCTGATGACCAAAAGCTGAGGAGAATGCGAACCATTCAGCACCCTGGTGCTTCCCTGTGGGCTGGCCCTCACAATCCCCCAAGTGCTTGAGACGGGAATCGGCATCCGCAGCGAGACATTCTCGGGGAAAAGAAACAATTCAATACCTTATGAATTGTTCTATGAATACTTTGAGGATGCGTCACTCACATTTGTTCGGGGAGGTGTACTGCGTCGCCAGCCCCAAACGCAGTTTGATTTTGGGGGTAAACCCAACCTCGTACATGCACAAGCAGAATAAAAGCACAGGTGTGCAAAATTTTTTTGAAAAAGATTTTACTGAAGCCTTAATTCCTGGAGCAGGAATAGGGCTTGGGCATTACAGATTGACGTACCTGAGTTCCGGGCTTGGGAGTCTCGAGACCTGGCTGTCGAAACGTGGCTGTTTCGCCGTTGAGTTGGTTGGGGGCTGGGGTGTGTGGTGGGAAATTTCGGCTCTCACTGCGCCTTAGTATTCTCTACATGGTATGATGTGAACGTGTGAATTGCTTTCATAGTGTAATTCTTAAATAACCACCGTTGCATGAGGCATTTTCGTGAAAATTGCTCCGCTCGTGGGAGTGTGGGGTCCCCTACATACGCCCATTGGTGAACGGCTCAGCGAGCACTTGATCTGCGACTGTACTCTTAACTGCCTTAGAATGCTAGCTGGAAAAGTGCAAAGAAGCCAGGCCACTATTTTTATTATCAAGTAAATTTCTAGGAGTGAACAAACGCGACGATCATCCCATGATGACTGCAGTGAGCAGCGGCCAGCAGCACCTCGCAGCAGCTAGCCGCAGCAGCTAGCAGCAGCACCTAGCAGCAACACCTAGCAGCATCAGCAAACAGCAAAGAGAAAAAAGCAGGAAACAGAAAGTAAGGATCACAATACAGCAACAGCAACAGGGAGCAGCAGCAAAATCAACCTAGACAATTCAAGCGTGGATAGTGACGGTTGGACTGCACTTAGTGACACAACAGCTTCTCACCAAGTGTGGCACTTCGCGGGAAGTTGAATAATTGTATGGCCTACGTAAGGTGATGGAACAAGCTGTGAAATGACCTGGAAGGTCGACAATCCTGTCGGCCTTCCTCGTAGCTAGGTTAAGCATAAAGCTCTAAGGCCTGGAATTGGCCCACGATCAGTGAAGGGCATTTTGGTGAATGGGAGAGCTCCTTTTAAGTGCTTTCCCGCGGCAAAAACCACGTTATGTCCACCCTGCTTCTCAGTATAAAGCGAGTTAATAGCAAGGGAGTCAAATCTGCCACAAGGAAAAAGCCCTAGAGAGCCTCCAACTGTATTTCTTTGGTCTGGCAGAGCTCCTCAGGCAAATGCCTAAAACAAAGTGAGCATCAAAGCAAAGAGCTGCGTGCCGCCTAAGCCTGCACCAGAAGCCGGCCCATGGAGGTAGCTTCTGTTGGCGGGGCTTGCAGGTGCAGCTGTGAGCACTGCCGAGAGTTCGGGGAAGATGAGGATCTTCGAGGTTTGCGTTGAAGGTCCCTGCAGTGTTTATTGGGCTCATGGCTTCTAGAATTGATGATAAGGAGGGCCATGCTGTCCTAGCTAAGCTGTTCAGCTAATAACTCAGCGATTGCTCCTTCCGCGCTATTTTCGCGTCTCCGGATCACCCTTATTTGGGCTGTAACTCCCTACGGTTCTGGGCAAACTACCACACATTTCTTTAAGCTGCGGCTGTGCTTTTTACCGCTGTAAGTGGGGTCTCGCGGGGCTGCCAGCTCCAGCTGTAGCCCAACAGCAGCTGCTGCTCCTCACACCACATTTTACCGCAGCCTCTGCTCTTTTTCCTGTACCAGTGGTGCGTATTTTGTGGTGTCTAGTGCCTCATGTGGCCTTTGGCTATAGCCTTGGCATTGCTTAGGGCCCTGTGTAAATCTTGGCCATTCCCCGTTTTCAAGGACTGCCTGTAGGTTAGCTTAAGGTCAGGCTCCACAGCCCGGCCGCCGCGAGTGCAGCTTCATATCCGTCTTATTCCTTCGCAATTTCAGCAAAGTGCAACAACAAAAATTTATTAATCATAAATAAATGCATTTGTGCGGTTCCTCCCCAGCTCTCAATGGGAATTTCCCGCGAGACTGCAGCGGTTGCGCCCACCACCATCGATGCTGCTCGCGCGCTGGCCTACCACTCAGTTCAAGGGGCTACATCCCTAAATAAATGAGGAATAATTAAAACTTTATACACTTTCTCTATTTAAAACATGCTAGGGAAACGAAAACTGCCAGCAGCTCGCAGCTAAAGTGCAACGGCAAGGAGCAACTCCAACTGCGGGGAGTGCCTCTGCCGGTCCTCACGCCAGAAGAGGTAACCTCATGTGTTCTGGGGGGTTGGCCACACAGCTGCATGCGGGACTCTTCTTCAAGTAATAAATAGATGATAATAAAACAAAACAGGGGCAACTAATATATCATTGAAATAGACTCGTTCGGCGGGGGAACAGCGAAGAACAGGATGTGCAGGTCTCAGGTGTTCCCGTAACGCCAGCAACAGCAGCAACTGCAGCAGCAGCAGCAACAATACCAGCAGCGCTGAAACGCGCATGCCGCACTGCTTGGCTTAGAATATAACCCGCTCCCGCAACTGTTTGGCGTTGCAACGAGGGCCCCACACGGGCATCTAGCGAGACAGAGGGGACTGCGTCCCAGCCAGCGGTTCTGTTTGCTGCTGCTCTCTTTTCGTCTCTTTCCGGCGCCCATATCTTCTGCTGAACAATCGCAGCCTGTCTTTGTCATCTTTGTCTCCATTACCTCCTTCCGCTGTCCCCATGTGTCTCCCCCTGAGGTAATAGCGCCAGAGGGAGCCCACGATGCCTCAGCAGCTGCCCCTGGCTCTTGCGGAGCCCCCAAACGCGGAGCCCGGGCTTCCTGCAAAAACTGCAGCTCCGCCACCGCCCCCAGACACTCCCACCGCAGCAGCAGCAGCAGCAGCAGTAGCAGCAGCAGCAGCAACAGCAGCAACAACAGGTGACAGGTTCGTTCTGGCGCGCGGCGAAAAGCGCAGGCGGGCCCGTGCCCTCTCTGTAGCCATCTTCGCCACCGTGACTGTCTCTCTCAGTCTTCTCTTCCTTGTCACCAGCTGCTGGTGGCTCGTTGACCAGCGGCTGAGGGGCCCCGGGACTCCGGGGCCCCCAGGGGTCACCTGGGGGCCCAGTGTTCGGCTCCTTGCAGAGACGCCAAACCGCTACAGGATGCCCTCCAGTGCATGCGGAGATTCAGAGGGCTTCAGACACTGGAGTGTAGAGGGGCCAAGGGCCCCTTTCGGGGGCTCTCAGGCCCCGTCTGGTGCTGCAGGGAGCTTTGGGGGCCCCGGGGCCCCTACGGACCCCCAAAGCTCACGAAGCCGGGAGTCCTGGTTTCCGGGGCCCCCAAGCTTCACCAGGGGCCCCCAGAGCACAAGCCGCTGGGGCTCAAGAGACTCTATGCCCCCCAGGGGTTTTCAGGCCCCTTCAGATCCGCGTCTACCACAAGAAGGCCTGCCAGCCGTACCAGGCCTGCAGCGCCCACAAGGAGGCCTGGGGGGCCCCCCAGGCGGGCATTACCACCAAGAAGGCCTGCAGGCCCCCCCAGGTTCCCGGCGCTCACAAGAAGGTCTGCTGGGCCCACCAGGCCCGTGGCGCCCACAAGAAGGCCTTTGGGGGCCCCCATCCCTGCGAGGCCCACAAGAAGGCCTGCAGGCTCTACCAGGTGTGTGGCGCTCACAAGAAGGCCTAGGGGGCCCCCCAAGCAGCGAAGTTTCAAAAGGTTTCGAGTCCCCTCAAGGCCTGGGGCTCCCACCACGCACTAGGCTTGCACCAGGCCTGGGGAGTGCACCAGACTTTGGGTCTCCACAAGACTCGGGGCACCCACGAAGCCCTAGAGCCCCACCGGGTCTGGACGCCCCCTCAGCCTTCAGTGCCCGAGGGGGGTTGAAGCCCACCTTTTCTTTTGGGTCTTCATCGAGTTCGGGGAGTCTTACAGGTCCGGGGCCCCTCTCAGGCTCTGACGCAGGAGAGGGATTGGGTGCTTTAGGGGGCCCCAGACTCAAAAGCGCAGGTAGTACAGGGTCTTTAAAAGCCTCATCAAGTAGAGGTTCAGGGACTTTGGGGGTCCCCGCAGGTCCACTGTCCTCAGGAGGTCAAGGGGCCCCCGGACTTCTGGGGAGCCCGCCGACTGTGGGGTTCGACGAGTTTTCAGGGAATACGAGCCGGTGGGGCGCTCCGTCTAAGTGGGGCCCCCCAGCCCCATGGGCTGAAGGGACTCCAGATAAGCTCCCCAGTCATTGGTCCCCAGGACTTTTGGGGGAAGCGCCCGGTCGGGGGGCCCCCTGGGGTGTGGATGCTAATATGAACTCAGGGTCATTGTCAGCTCCAGGGCCCCAAGAGGACTCCCGCTATTCTTGGGGATCACGGCATTCGCAGAATACGGGGGCCCTTGGGGGCCCCGGCAGCTCGGGCTCTTCAGCGTTGTTTGACCCCGCTGGCTCTTCCTTGAACGGCCCCCCCCCGGGGGCATCCTGGTGGTCCGGAGGCCCCGGACAACCTTGGCACCAGAGGACCCCAGGGACTCCTGGGCCCCCCGGGCCCCCAGGGCCCGCTGGGCCCCCTGGGCTCCCTGGTCCCCCTGGCCCTCCTGGGCCACTAGGGTTAACTGGTCCCCCTGGTGCTCCGTGGCCGGGGTCCGTAGGCGGTCCTCCGGGGCCAATAGGTGGGCCCCCGGGGCCCATAGGTGGGCCCCCGGGGCCTATAGGTGGGCCCCAG
>NW_013544955.1:0-2299 GCF_000499545.2 Eimeria tenella
CGGGCAGCTGCAGCAGCCGTAGAGAGGGGCGGCTGCGGTTTAGGGTTTAGGGTTTAGGGTTTAGGGTTTAGGGTTTGCGTGCAGATTGAAAGGGCCATTTGGAGAAGCACTACTTTCTGCGGGGCCATTTATTTTCTTTTCGGCCTTTTGCTCGCAGCGGCTTACCCTGCTGTCTCGTCCGACAACATTCTGCAGGTAGACAAACCCTAAACCCTAAACCCTAAACCCTCGCCAGCGGTGCCCAGCCCTGAACTCTCGGCAAACCCTAAACCCTAATCGCGGTTCCCTGATTAGCTCAGCTGGCTGGCCGGGGACTTCCTTGAAAGCACAGCTTCTTCAGTAGACAAGGCCAAGGGTTTAGGGTTTAGGGTTTTGGGTTTAGGGTTTGGGATTGCGGTTTGCAGGAGATGTTGGCTTCAAGCGGCACGCCTGTATTTGCGCAGCTGGCCATCTTTGCTTTTGACCTTTTCACTATTCTTCCCGGTACGGACTTAAGCCTAGGGTTAGGGTTTAGGGTTTAGGGTTTAGGGTTTAGGGTTTGGGGTTCCCTCAGCAGAATCTCTGTTTGTGTTATTTTCCGACACACCCGTCGCGGCCTTTGCAGCGGGAGCTCCGAGCAGCAGCAGCTGCGCCGCGGGGTGCAGGGCCTGGGGCCGAGGGTTTAGGGTTTAGGGTTTAGGGTTTAGGGTTTAGGGTTTGCTGCAGGCATCTTGGTGTACTGCATAGCCACGCGCTACAACCTCGTCAACAGCGGAGTCTGCAGCAAACGCTGGGCCTTCTGGATTGGCGCAGTGGCGCCTTTTTTGGGGTCCTGGACCCTCATGAATGCCCAGTCCACTGCAGGTAGGGTTTAGGGTTTAGGGTTTAGGGTTTAGGGTTTAGGGTTTGGGGTTTAGGAGCGTGCAGGGCTTCGCGCGCGGCGGCCCCGCCTTGCGATTCACGAGACGCCAAAGGGGGCGTTTTGCTGCGGGCTGATTAGGGTTTAAGGTCTAGGGTTTAGGGTTAGGGTTTAGGGTTTAGGGTTTAGGGTTTAGGGTTTGTGGTGCAGGCGTGTTGAATTGGACTTCTCTGTTTTTTTCTTTGGTTTGCAACTTTGTTGCGCCGTTTGCTATTTACCTCCGAGCCTGCGAGAAGCTCCCGAGCGAGACTTCTAGTAAACCCTAAACCCTAAACCCTTGCGGGCAGCAGCAGCATAAACCCTAAACCCTAGCCCCTAGACTCTGCGCCCTAAACCCTTGTAGGCAGTAGCAGCATAAGGAGCGCATGCACTGGCCCTCCTGCAGTTCGCTAACTGCTGCTGTTGCTGCAGCTGCTGCTTTTGCTGCTGCTGCTGCTGCTGCTTTGCTTGGCTGCAGGGGAAAAGAAGGTCGTCTTGTTCAGCCCCAACCTTCGCCACAACGTGCAGGGGGTGAGGGTTTAGGGTTTAGGGTTTAGGGTTTAGGGTTTAGGGTTTAGGGTTCAAGATGTGGCTGTTCGTTTTTCAAAGCAAAACGACTTCACAGCTGTTTGATTGGCCGGTGCCCAGCGCGCACCGCATCCCCTAACGTTTAGGGTATAGGGTTTAGGGTTTAGGGTTTAGGGTTTAGAGTTTAGGGTTTAGGGTTTGAACGCAGGAGCTGCGGGACCCCGACGCAATTCGGCTTTCGCTGCTGCAGTGGCTGCAAGCCACTTTTAAAGACGAGAGCCGCGCGAGGGAAGCAGATCCGCAGCTGCTGCACTTGCTGCTGCAGCCGTCAGCAGCAGCAGCAGCAGCAGCAGCAGCAGCAGAGCAGCAAAGCACTGGAGTGCCCACGCTCGCTGACCAGCGGCGAATGCTCACGCAGCAAGAAGCAGCCACCACTGCCATTGCTGCTGCTGCGCTGCAGCTGCAGGAACCAGGACTCAGCAAGAGTCAGCTGCTGCTGCTGCTGCTGCTGCTGTTCTTGCTGCTGCTGCTCTTGCTGCTGCTGCTCTTGCTGCTGCTGCTACTACTGGTGGAGCACGAAGGGCAGCGACGCCCGCAGTCAAACACTTGTGGACGGTTCTTTGGTGCTGCTGCTCTTGCTGCTGCTGTTGCTCTTGTTCTGGCTCCGGCCAGCACTTCTCATTTGCTGCTGCTGCTGCTGCTGCTGTTGCTGCTGCAGCATTCAGCCGTTTATTTGGCGGGGCCCCTTCTTACCATTCGGACACTTCGCTGCACACGCCGGAGCAGCAAACATTGCTGGCAGCAGAGCTGAGCGGCGCTCACGTTGCTGCTTCAGCAGCAGCAGCAGCAGCAGCAGCTTGTGACGGGGGCAGCAGCAGCCTGCAGCAGCAGCAG
>NW_013544956.1:0-1504 GCF_000499545.2 Eimeria tenella
GCTGCTCCTGCTGCTGCTGCTGCTGCTGCTGCTGCTGCTGCTGCTGCTGTTGCTGTTGCTGGTCTCTTCTGTTTCTGTGGTGGCGCTGCTGTTGGTGCTGCTGCTGCTGCTATATTTGCTGCTGTTGCTGCCGCTGCTGTTCTGCTGCTGCTGCTGCTGCAGCGGCATGTAGAGCGGAATTAGCTAATATTGGATCGGAAAGAATTAAATAATGCGAAATGGGATTCTGTTTTGCTGTTGCTGCGCTGTTGCTGCTGCTGCTGCTGCTGCTGCTTTAGCATCGGCCTTCGTGAAGTCTCTTGCTGCAGCAGAAAACGTCCTTTACTGCAGCAGCAGCAAGAGCTTTTGCTTTTTGAATCCTTTCGAAGCAATTCAGACTGCAGATGCTCTCCACAAAACTGTTCAAATGAGGGGACCCACAGGTAACCACTCACAGCTAGCTAGCTAGCTAGCCAGCCAGCTAGCTAGCTAGCTAGCTAGCTAGCTGGGTGGCTAGCTGGCTAGCTAGCTGGCTGGCTGGGTGGCTAGCTAGCTGGGCGAATAGCTGGCTAGCTGGGTAGCCAACTAGATAGATAGATGGGTAGCTAACTAGCTATGTGGCTAGCTAGCTAGCTGTGTAGCTAGCTAGCTAGCTAGCTATCTGGGTGGCTAGCTAGCTAGCCAGCTAGCTAGCCGGCTGGCTAGCTAGCTAGCTAGCTAGCTGCACAGCTAGCTAGCTAGCTTGGCAGCTAGCTGGGCAGCTAGCTGGGTATATATAGCTGGGCATGTAGCCTGCGCGGTAGCTGGCTGGCGGGCGCCTGCTGCTGCTGCTTACTGCTTGCTGCTGCTGCTGCTGCTGCTGCTGCTGCTGCTGCAGGGCTGCGGCTGGACAGCAGCTTCATGGCTGGCTGCAGCTCAGCACTTTCGCTGGTGAATTGTTTGCTGGTGGAAAGGAGAGTTCGAGCAGTTCGAACAACAAATGCTCACAAAAGGGGCAAAAGCAGGTGCCTCCGACTCGGTACAAACCCTAAACCCTAAACCCTAAACCCTAAACCCTAATTGCTGCGTGTTGGTGAAAGAAGCAGCAGCGGGCGCCTCAAACTCGCTGCAAACCCTAAACGCCAAACCCTAAACCCTAGCTAGGGACCTCTGCGTTGAGAAGCCCCAGCTGGTGAGGGATCCCAAACACCAAACCCTAAACCCTAAACCCTAAAAGGGTGTTTGCGCGTGCAGGGCCCAGCGGGGACAGCACCTGCGACTTGTACGACAAGAAGAAGTGCAGCAACTGCTACAAAAACATTTGCTGCTTAATTCTTTACCCCACAGGAGATGCAGCAGCAGAAGACTCCAGATTCAAAATTGACAAAGAAGTCAAGCAGCTTTGGGACGAGGCGCGCCTCCTGCTGCTGCTGCTGCTGCTGCTGCTGCTGCTGTGGTGGTGGTGGTGCTGGTCGTGGTGGTGGTGGTGCAGCTGCTGCTGCTGCTGCTGCTGTGGTGTGGTGGTGGTGGTGGTGGTGCTGCTGCT
>NW_013544957.1:0-2438 GCF_000499545.2 Eimeria tenella
TAGCTAGACAGCTGTGGCTAGCTAGCTAGCTGTGGCTAGCTAGCTAGCTGTGGCTAGCTAGCCACTGGTACCTGCGCGCCCCCTTTGTTGGGCCCTTCGGCGAAAAGGGACTCCGCCATATTTTCGACCACTCCCAGCACTGGCAGCTTCACCTTCCGGCTGCAGACACAGATGCAGCAGCAGCAGCAGCTAGCTAGCTAGCTAGCTAGATAGCTAGGCAGCTAGCTAGTTAGCTGGCTAGCTAGATAGCTAGCTAGGCATCTGCCTAGCTGGCTAGCTGCCTAGCTAGGCAGCCGAACGCAGCAATCAAAAGGGGTGCAGCTAACTCGCTACGCAGGCAAATAACTAGCTGCACCTTCAGCTAGCCAGCTAGCTAGCTAGCTGGCCAATTCTCTGGCCAGCTAGCTAGCTAGCTAGATAGCTAGCCAGGTTCTAGCTTGCTCGTTAGCTAGCTAGCTAGCTGCAGTCCTCTAGAGAGACGCCAATGCCCTGTAGCTAATACAGCCTCCCCTGACGCACGAAAATCCTAAACCCTAAACCCTAAACCCTGAACCCAAAGTCCTGAACCCTAAACCACCGTATCCCAAAACCGTAAACCGTAAACACTGCACCCAAAATCCTAAACCCTAAACCCTAAACCCCAAACAATAAACCCTAAACCCTAAGCCCTGAAACCCAAAAGCTAAATCCTAAGCCCCAAACCCTAAAGCCTAAGCCCTAAACCTCAAACCCTAAACCCCAAACCCTAAACCCTAAACCCTAAACCCTGACCAGAAGTTGATTTGTTTGCGAACATCCTGCAGCGCCGCCTCTTGAGGAGTTGTGACGATGAGGGCCCCGTCGGCTTCCAAAAGGGCCGCCAGAGAGATGTGCTCGTCCGAAGTCCCTGAGGACACACCCACAGCTAGCTAGCTAGCTAGCTGGCTAGCTAGCTAGCTGGCTAGCTAGCTAGCTAGCTAGCTGGCTGGCTAGCTGGCTGGCTGGCTTGCTGGTTAGCTGGCTGGATAGCTGGCTGGCCAGCTGGCTGGCTAGCTGGCTGGCTACCTAGCTAGCTACAGGGCTAGGTAGCTAGTTAGCTAGCTGGACGACTGGCTAGCTGGCTAGCTGGCTGGTCGGCTAGCTAGTTGGCTGGCTGGCTGGCAAGCTGGCTAGCAAATCTAGCTAGCTAGCCACCCTGCTGACCAGCCAGCTAGCCAGCTAGCCAGCTAGCTAGCCACCTAGCTAGCCAGCTAGCTAGCTAGCTACCTGGGGGTGTGTCCACGAGGAGGAAGTCGAGGTCTCCCCAGTTGACATTGGCCAAAAAGGATTTAATTAATAAATTCTTTTTGGGGCCTCGCCAGATGACTGCGCTGTCGGCTTCCGGCAACAGAAACGCTGCACACACAAACCCTAAACCCTAAACCCTAAACCCTAAACCCCAAACCCCAAACCCTAAGACCCAAACCCTAAACCCTAAAACCCAAACACTAAACCCCTAGCCCCAAACCCCAAACTCCAAACCCCAAACCCCAAACCCCAAACCCTAAACCCTAGCCCCCAAGCCCCAAACCCTAAACCCTAAACCCTAAACCCTCGGGCGTGCCTATGGACATGAGGCAGAGGTCTGGGCGGACGAAGGCGGGCTCCCAGCCGTCAGCACTTTGGAAAACTTCTGCTGCTTGCTGCTGCAGCATCAGCGGCAGCGAAGGGCCGCAGAGGTCCAGGTCGCACAGCCCCACGGCCAAACCCTCGCTGTTCAACGTCCACCCTGCAGCAGCAGCAGCAGCAGCAGCAACAGCAGCGGCAGCGGTGTGGGCAGGCCCCGTCGTTCAGTGTCCACCGTACCAGCAGCAGCAGCAGCAGTAGCAGTAGCAGCAGTAGTAGTCGCAGCAGCAGTAGCAGAAGGGGAGACCTCGCTGTCCAGTGTCCGTAGCAGCAGCAGCAGCAGCAGCAGCGTCGAGGTGCCGGCAGCAGCAGCAGCGCGACGAAAACACAACGCCAAAGACAGCAGCAAACTCGCAACAGCAGCCGCACGTTGTTGCTGCTGCTGCTGCTGCTGTGCGGCAAAGAAGCGCTGGAGGCCTACAGGAACCCCAAAACCTAAACCCTAAACCCTTAGCCCTAAACCCTAAACCCTAAACCATTAACCCTACCTAGCTGTGAAGCCACTGTGGACTTGCCGACGCCTCCTTTCCCCGAGAGGATGATGATTTTCTTTTTTACGTTTTTCAACTTCTGAGCGACTTCAGGATTCTTTGGCTGCTGCTGCTGCTGCTGCTGCGCGGATTCTGCTGCTGCTGCTGCTCCTGGCTCTGCTGCAGCAGAAGCTGCTGCTGCTGCTGCTGCGCCTCCCTTTGCTGCTAGACACAGGCTGCGCCCCGGGCACCCTTCGCAGCCAGCAGCCAGGCCAGCCATTTGGCTCTCGGGGCCTGGGCAGCTCTCAGATATATCTTGCTGCT
>NW_013544958.1:0-2141 GCF_000499545.2 Eimeria tenella
AGCAACAGCAGCAGCAGCAGCAGCAGCAGCAGCGGCGGCGCTGGAGGCCGCGCGGGCCGCCTCGGGCCGCGGCGTGCAGAAGCGCAGGCGACACCTGCTGCAGCGCTACCAGCAGCAGCTGCTGCTGCAGCGCGAAGAGACGCTGCTGATGCTGCAGCACGAGCAGCAAGGACTTGGACTCAGAGAAAGTGTTACTGTGCTGCACCTTCCGCTGCTGCAGCAGCTGCAGCAGCGGGGGCTGCTGGTGGTTTCGCCCGAGGGCTTTCCGCAGCCCCGCGCGCGCCTCCCCCGCGCCCCCCACTGCAGCAGCAGCAGCAGCAGCAGCAGCAGGGCCCCACAGCGGCGCAGCACTTACGATGATTTGCTGCTGCTGCAGCTCGCGCTGCGGCGAGATGCCTTTATAGTCAGCAACGACCGCATGCAAGATCTGCAGCAGCTACACCCCCACTACAGCCAACTTATCAAGGAAAGAAGGCTTTCTTACGCGTAAACCCTAAACCCTAAACCCTAAACCCTAAACCCTACATCCTGCGAAGGAGTCGACGCCGAGTGGCGGCGACGTGGCGGGCGAGAACAAACTGCGGCAATGAGCTGTCGTTTGCGCTGCTGCTCTTGCTGCTACTGCTGCTCTTGCTGCTGCTGCCTTTGCTGCTGCTGCTGCTGCTGCTACTGATCTTGCTGCTGCTGCTGCTGTATGCTGATTTCCTGCTGCAGCTTCTCAGGGTCGGGCGCTGACCCAGGCAGCTGGTCAGTTTTGCCTTTGCCCGCGGACTTGACTGCTGCTGATATCAGCAGCAGCAAGTGCAGCAGCAAATGCAGCAGCAGCAGCAGCAAAGTCAACTGCGAGCTGGCCATTTGGCTGCGAATCGCCCGGGCCATTTTTAGGCGAGTCGAATGACTAGCAGCAGAAACAGCATGTAGCAGCAGCAGCAATTGGACGCAGCAGCAGCGGCGGCGGCAGCAGCAGCAGCAGCAGCAGGGTGCACCAGCAGTAGCAGCAGCACCAGCCTAGAGGAGGAGCCCGGAGCAGCAGAAAAGTGTTCCATCAGCAACAGGATGCAGCAGCAGCACGCAGCAGCACGCAGCAGGAGCAGCAGCAGCAGCAGCCCTGACTTGCTGCCTGCCCTCTTTTTGCTGCTGCACAGCTTGAGGCCCTCAGCCACCGTCTCAGCAGCCGCCCCCGCAGCAGCAGCAGCAGATGCAGCAGCAGCAGCAACAGCAGCAGCGCAGCAGGAAGCTCTTTTGGCGGCGCCAAGCCGCCAGCGACGGAGGACCGCGGGGTATCGCAGACGCTGCAGCTGCCGTCTGAAAGACAGCAGCAGCAGCAGCAGCAGCAGCAGCAGAATGGGACTTGGAGTGCATTTGAGATCTTTTCTCCTCCGCAGCTGCAGCGCTAAACAGCAGCGCAGCAAAAACGGGCAGACCTTTTGCTGCCCGCGGTGTCTGTACACCCCAGCAGCAGCACAGCAGCCGCAGGCCTGCCAGCTAGCTAGCTGCTCTCACTAGTGGCTAGCTAGCTAGCTAGCTAGCTGGCCGGCTAACTGGGTAGCTAGCTGGCTAGCTAGCTAGCTATGATAACGGCTAGCTCACGGGCTAGCTAGCGACTGCAGCAGCTAGCTGGCTGGCTAGCTGGCGACTGCAGCATTTAGCCAACTGGCTAGCTAGCGACTGCAGCAGCTAGCTAACTGGCTAGCTAGCGACAGCAGCAGCTAGCTAACTGGCTAGCTAGCAACTGCAGCAGCTAGCCAGCCCGGCAGAGACTCCGAGAGCTGTCTGCTGGTTCCGCTTCCAATGAGGGCCTCGCTAGCTGGCTCTTCAGCTCTGTAGGCAGCTAGTTAGCCAGCTAGTTAGCCAGCTAGCTAGGCAGCTAGTTAGCCAACTAGCTAGCCAGCTAGCTAGCCAACTAGCTAGCCAGCTGGCGAGGTAGCTTACTAAGCAGCTAGCTAGCCAGCCAGCTAGGCGGCTAGCCAGCTAGCCAGCCAGGCAGCTAGCTAGGCAGCTAGCTAGGTAGTTAGCTAGGCAGCTGGCTGAGCAGTTAGCTAGCTAGCTCGCCAGCTAGCCAGCTAGTTAGCCAGCTTGGCCACTGGCTGTCGCGATGGCCCAGTAACTGGTAGAAATGCTCTCTAGCCACAGCCAGAAGC
>NW_013544959.1:0-2282 GCF_000499545.2 Eimeria tenella
CCTAAACCCTAAACCCTAAACCCTAAACCCTAAACCCTAAACCCTAAACCCTAAGCCCTGGCCCGCGGCCCGGGGCGCTGCGCCCCAGGCTACACGCACAACGGGAGGTGGGGCCGCCGGCAGCAAGACGCCGCTGCTGCTCACAACATCTAGGGTTTAGGGTTTAGGGTTTAGGGTTTGGGGTTTGGGGTTTAGGGTTTAGGGTTTACGAAAGGATATCAAGACCGTGCCGCCGTCGACGCATCGGCGCTTTCCCGCCACATCTGCACGCACGCAAACCCTAAACCCTAAACCCTAAACCCTAAACCCGCAAGCCTAAACCCTAAACCTTAAACCCTAAGCCCTAAACCCTCAGCCCTAAACCCTCATACTCACCCACGGGGGGAGGGGAATCGGCGGCCAACCTCTTCGAGCTCATCGCCCTAAACCCTAAACCCTAAACCCTAAACACTAAACCCTAAACCCTAGTTCATTTCATCAGTCGCCTTTAGCGACCAACAGCAGGTGCTGATGAATAATGGACCGTGAAGGCAGAATCCTAAACCCTAAACCCTAAACCCTAAACCCTCGTAGCTGCGTTGGGAATTTGCTGTTGCAGGGGGTCTGGGGCACAGCAGCTGCAGCACTTGCTGCACTTGCTGCAGTTGCTGCTGCAGCAGCAGTTGCTGCACTTGCTGCAGCAGCAGCTGCTGCTGATGCTGTAATTGCGGTGCCAAAAGGTAGGAGGATGCCGGTTGCCGAAAACTTAGGGTTTAGCGCTAGGGTTTAGGGTTTAGGGTTTAGGGTTTGGGGCCAGACTGGGGCTGAAACGGAGTAGCAAAAGCGAGCTGGAAAGAAAGATGGCAAAGAAAGTGCGAAAGAAGCAAAAACTCACTCAAAACCCTAAACCCTAAACCCTAAACCTTCAATTCGAAACTCTCGATTAGGGTTTAGGGGCCCCCGCGGGGCTTAGGAGGAGGCCCTGTAAACCCAGGGGCCCAAACCCTAGCCAATAAAGAAGAAACAAACCCTAAGCAATATATATTTTGTAAACCCTAAAGCCTAAACCCTAAATATTATATTTTGCCTCCGCAGCTGCAAACCCTAAACCCTTCGGCTCAAACCCCAAACCCTAGACCCTAAACCCTAAACCCTAAGCAGTCAAAACCCCCCTTCCCAACTGAGAACAGCAGCACGAACAATAGTCTTAGAACTTAAACTAAGTTCAAAACGCTAAAAACACCCTAAATGCTAAACACTAGACCCTAAACCCTAATACAGCGTATAACGCAGACGGATCGTTCGGCACAGCTGAGCAGCTCGACTGTAGAGAACCCAAACCCTCGTCTAAACCCTAAACCCTAAACCCTAAACCCTAAAACCTCGTGTAAACCCTTAACCGTGAATCCAGGAACTGCCCTTAAACCATAAACCCTAAACCCTAGACCGTCGCCTAAACGCTGAACTCCAAACCCAAAACCCAGATCTAAACCCTAAACCCTAAACCATCGCCTAAATCCTTAACCCTAAACCCCAAACCCTCGTACAAACTCTAAACTCTGAGGCCTTGTCTAACTCCTAAATCCTCGCCTAAACCCTAAACTCTCGTCTAAACCCTAAACCCTCACCTAAACCCTAAACTCTCGTCTAAACCCTAAACCCTCACCTAAACCCTAGACCTCCGCTGTGGCCCTTCGGCTCGTAAGCCTCTTTGGTTCCTGGGCCTTCAAACTAGCGGCCAAACCCTAAACCCTAAACCCTAAACCCTAGGGGCCCCTCTAACACGCACTATGGACGGCGGCCGCTAACTGCTGGAAGACTGGAGGGTTTAGGGTTTAGCCGAGGGTCTGAAATTAGGGTTTAGAACTAGGGTTTAGGGTTTAGGTCTAGGGTTTGAAATCAGGGTTCCGGGCTAGGGTTTCAAACTAGGGTTTAGGCCTAGGGCTTAAGCCTCGAAGTTGAAATTAGGGTTTAGTCCTAGGGTTTAGGCCTGGGGTTTGGAGCTAGGGTTTACGCCTAGGGTTTAGGCTTTAAACTAGGGTTTAGTTCTAGGGTTTAGAATAAGTTTCTCTGTGAGGGTTTAGGCCTAAGGCCTAGGGTTTGAAACTGGGGTTTAGAGCAGGAATTTCAAAAAGGGTTTAGGGTTTAGAAAAAAGCAAATGCTAGGGTTTAGGGTTTAGGGTTTGTGGCCGCCCTCTGCCCTTGGGGGCTCTTGTGTCCCCCTTGGGTGTCTTTCAGCAAAATTGAGGCAGTTGCTGCTGCTGCTGCTGCTGCAGCAACTGCTGCTGCTGCAGCAGCTGCCT
>NW_013544960.1:0-1845 GCF_000499545.2 Eimeria tenella
CGAGTAGCTCTCCTGCTGCTGCTGCTGCTGCTGCTGCTGCGGAGACTGGCAGCGACCGGGGGCTCCGACGCGCAGCAAAGAGCAGCCGAGCCGCTGGATAAGTCGATTTCAGGACTTTTTTGACTTGAGTTCTAGGGTTTAGGGTTTACAGCTTTAGGTCTAGGGTTTAGGGTTTAGGGTTTACAGCTCGAGGCCCAGGGTTTAGGGTTTAGGTGCTGCAGATCCCCGTAAGGGTTTGTATTGTGCCCCAGCGTCACTTTAGAGCTTTCCCTGCATGCAGGCCCCAGCCTTTAAACCCTAAACTCCAAACCCTAAACCCTAAACCCTAGCCTAGGCCTTCCTTCAGCAGCCGTGTGTCAATTTGCTGCTTCAAATAAAAGACTAATTATAAGTACATTTGAGCCTGTCGGCGAAAAATAAAAAACAGGTAAATAAGTAAATGAATAAATTAATCAGCAAATAAGTAAGCAAATAAATAAAAAATAAATAAATGAATAAATAAGTGGATAAATATGTGCAGACGCGTTTATTTTGTAAAGAGGCTGGGGGCCCCCAAGAACTGCAGCAAAGCCGTTTGTATAATGAAGTGAGGCAGGGGGGCCCCCAGGAGCTGCAGCAAAGGCGTCTATGTAATAAAATGAGGCATGGGGGCCCCCGGGGGGGCACCCCGGGGGGGCCCCCCGGGGGGGCCCCCCAAGGGGCCCCCCTGGGGGCCCCCCGGAAGGGCTCCCCCGGGGCCCACATGAGGACCCCCCTGGGGGCCCCTGTTACAGGCCCTCCTGCGGGCCCCCCTGGGGACCCCCAGGGGGGCCCCCAGGGGGTACCCCTGGGGGCCCCCGGGGGCCCCCCAGGAGCCCCTGCTACAGGCCGTCGTCTGCAGCCAAACGTAAAAAAGTGACCCGAGTCATGGGGCCCCCGTGGACGGCGTCGTATTTAAGTTTATAAAAGCAGCCGTCGGCAGTTAAAGCTGAATTCAAAAATGGAAACAAATCAGCTGTCTGTACACCTCAGATGGCTAGACACCCCAGATGGCTGGACACCTCAGCTGTCTGTACACCTCAGCTGCCTATACACCTCAGAGCTGCCTAGACACCTCAGAGCTGCCTATACTCCTAAGAGTTGTCTATACACCTCAGAGCTGCCTATACACCTCAGCTGCATATATACCTCAGCTGCCTATACACCTCAGCTGTCTGTACACCTCAGAGCTGCCTATACACCTCAGAGCTGCCTATACACCTCAGAGCTGCCTATACACCTCAGCTCTCTGTACACCTCAGCTTCCCTGACGCACCTAAAAGGGTTTGCGGCTCTTGGCCAAAAGCGCAGACAGCAGCAAAGTTTTCCGTGAAGTGAAACCTGAGAA
The DNA here is from genome assembly GCF_000499545.2 of Eimeria tenella. Taxonomy (NCBI): domain Eukaryota; phylum Apicomplexa; class Conoidasida; order Eucoccidiorida; family Eimeriidae; genus Eimeria; species Eimeria tenella. The sequence goes on from NW_013544960.1 coordinate 1,367, forward strand.
ACCCGAAACCCTAAACCCTCGACCCTAAACCCTAAACCGTTTGCCTATCTCCGCGTTCTGTTCAGGGCCAGAGCAAAGGAGAGCAAAGCGCAGTCCGGGCCGATGCGGGCGCAAGACCGCTAGTGCTTAGGGTTTAGGGTTTAGGGTTTAGGGTTTAGGGTTTGCGTACTTGAACTGTGCCATGCTCCACTCGGACTGGAAGTAGGGGGAGATCTTGGCCAGTAGCGGCCACGAGCTGCGCACATTTGTCCCTCCCGTTGCTGCTGCGCTGCTGCTGTTGCTGCTGCTGCTGCTGCTTGGGGGGCTGTCTCCGGGGGCGTTGGCAGCAGCAGCAGCAGCAGCAGCAGCAGCAGCAGCAGTCACTGGGTTGTAGCTCGTGGTGGACGCCACAGTCTCCCTGGTGGCGCTGCTGCTGCTGGTGATTCTTGTGGACGTGGGGGCTGCTGCGCCCGCCTGTGCTGCAGCGGGCGGGGGGGGGG
>NW_013544961.1:0-1352 GCF_000499545.2 Eimeria tenella
CTGCTGCAGCCGCTGCAGCGCAGCAAGCAGCAAACTCAACCCCTGAGGCCTCATGTAGTACAGCAGCAGCAGGGGCTGCGGCTGCTGCTGCTGCTGCTGCTGTGCCTCAGGGCCGGAGCTGCTGTTACTGCTGCTGCTGCTACTGTTGCTGCTGCTGCTGCTGCAGCAAACCTGCACCAGGCTGGCCAGCAGCGGCCGGAGGCGCTCAGCAGCAGCAGCAGCAGCAGCAGCAACGGGACAGTCAGCAGCAGCAGCAGCTGCATTTGCAATAAGAGATATGTCCTGCTCATTCATTCGCTGCAGAAGTAACAAGCGGGAGGCCCCTGGGGGCCCCCCCGGGGGGCCCCCTGGGGGTCCCCCAGGGGGCCCCCCTGGGGGCCTCCCTGGGGGCCCCCCAAGAGAAAGAGGGGCCCCTGGGGGCCCCCCCTCTCCTAGGAGAGTTACAATGCATTCTGCGAGTGATGTGCGCATTGCAGCGGCAGCATAGTTGCTGTTGCTGCTGCTGCTGTTGCTGCTGCTGCTGCTGCGGGAGTTGCCGCTACAGACTCGGGCCCCTGCTGCAGCAGCAGCAGCAGCAGCAGCGTCTTGTGCTGCTGCAGCCTGCGTTATTCTGGCCAGCGCGTTGCATGCAAGAGCAGCAGACCTGGGCCCCCCCTCCTGCAGCAGTTGCTGCTGCAGTTGCTGCTGCTGCTGCTGCTGCTGCCAGCGCTTCCTTAGCTGCACAAGCAGACAAGCAGCAGCAGCAGACCGCGAGCAGCAGCAGCAACTTGCCGTTGCTGCTGCTGACTCCAGGGCTTCTGTTGCTGCGGCTGCTGCTGACTCTACAGGCGCTGCTGCTGCTGCTCCCTGCGACAGCAGCGGCACTGCAGCAGCTGCTGCAGCAGCACAAAGGCAAGGGCTCCCACCCCTTTGCGCTGCTGCTGCTGCTGCTGCTGCGGGGGCAGCAGCAGCAGCAGCAAATGCTGCTGCAACGCTTCGCAGCAAGCGGGAAGTCCCACGCAGGTCAAGCAGCAGCAGTTGCTGCTGTAAACCCTCAACGCTGCTCCTGTTGCTGCTGTCGGCGCTGCTGCAGCTACTGCTGCTGCTGCTGCTGCTGCTGCTGCTGCTGCAGATTCTGCTATTGGCATAGGCTGCTTCGGCTGCTGCTGTCCTCGGCGCTGCTGCTGCTGCTGCTGTAGTAGCAGCAGCTGCTGCTGCTGCAGCGGGCTGCGTAAGGCTTCTGCCTGCTGCTGCTGCAGCAGCAAAAGGACCCCTAGGCAAGCACCCGAGACCCCCTCCTAGCCACGCCTGCTGCTGCTGCTGCAGCTGCCGCTGCTGCTGCTGCTGCTGCTGCGGGATCGACGCTGCCGCAA
>NW_013544962.1:0-1103 GCF_000499545.2 Eimeria tenella
GCTGCTGCTGCTGCCGCTACAGTTGGCTGTAGCAGCAGCAGCAGCTGCTGCTGCTGCGCCCAGCACACCTGCTGCAGAGAACAAAGCCACGCCAATACCCGGGGGCCCCCAAGTAGTGCCTTTGGGGGGCCCCCCAGTTCTCCTCCACAGCCCCCGACAAGGAGGCCCCTGTAGGGGCCCCCAGTGGGCCCTTAGAGGTGACCCTAGAAATACCTTTAAAGACCACTAGAGGAGACCCTAAAGGGAGTCCTACAGGGGCCCCTAGAGGGCCCCATAGAAGTACCTTTACAAGGGCCCTTACAGTGGCCCCTACAGGGGCCCCTAGAGGTGTCTCTAGAGGGGCCCCTACAGGGGCCCCTAAAAGAACCTCTACAGAGGCCCCTAGAGGGGCCCTAACAGGAGCTCCTAGAGGGGGCCCTAAAAGAGCCCCTACAGGGGCCTCTTGAGGGGCCCCTAGATGAGCCTTTAGAGAGGCCCCTAGAGGGGCCCCTAGAGGGGCCCCTACAGAGGCCCAGAGGAGCCCCTAGTGAGGTCCATTAGGGGTCCCTTAGCGGGGCCCCAAGGGGACTCCAAAGGGACCCTTCTTGAGGGGCCCCTACGGGGGCCCCCCAGGCCTTGGTGGTGGCCCCCCTCGTTGAATTTCAGGGACCCCTAGGAACCCCTAGGGGCCTCTAGGGGCCCCAAAATTAAAACTGTTAACTACTTTGGGGGCGCAAGGTAGGGGCCTCTTCATGTTTAGTGGAGACTATCTTTCGTGCTGCCCTGGAGCTGGGATCGTATGGGATCGTGTAGGATCGTGTGGGGTCGTGTGGGGTCGTATGGGATCGTACAGGATCGTGTGTGGGGTCGTGTGGGTTTGTTTCGATTTGCGGGGGCCAGAAGGACTCCAAAAGATTAAAAAGGAAATAAAAACAAAAATAAAAAACCAAATCAACATAATGAGTTTAGAAGATGATAAGGATAATGAGAGGCCCGGGGCCCCACAGCTGCGTCCCGAAGTTGGTCTGCAGACTGCTGGTGATTAGAAACAAAAATAAAACGATGGTAATTCGGCAATCATTCCAATCACTAATGCTGCTGCTGCTGCTGCTCCCTGCAGCTAC
>NW_013544963.1:0-2535 GCF_000499545.2 Eimeria tenella
GCAGCAGCAGCAGCAACGCTCCTGCTGCTGCTGCCTGCAGCACTTTCTTCAGCCTTTAGAATGGCAGCAATTGCTCGGTATAGAAATAAGCAAATGGAAGGCAGCAGGGCGGGGAAGGACCTGCTGCCGCCATCGCTGCTGCTGCTGCTGCTGCTGCCGCTGCTGCTGCTGCTGCTGCTGCTGCAGTGCCGCGTTACCTCAGCCAGCGCTTCCAAAGGGCCCACTGCTAAGCAGCAGCAATTCATCAACTCGCAGACGAGGGCAGAGAGCTCATCCGCAGGAAGCTGCAGCAAACCTTAAACCCTAAACACTAAACCCTAAACCCTACACCCTAAACCCTAAACCCTAAACCCTAAACCCTGAACCCTCATTTGCGAATTACAGCCGCAGTGTTCCCACTTTCCAGTTCCTGGAGAGAATTCGAATCTCAAAGCCGCAAGTCCTACACCCTCGTGAAAAAGAAACCCTAAACCCTAAACCCTAAACCCTAAACCCTAAACCCTAAGCCCTCACGGTGGCAGCGAGACCGCCGATGCATCTTGCTGCTTTTCTTGCTGTTATAGGTCTGGTGCTGAGGAGCTGCCGGAGGTTTAGAAACAGCTCCTTGTCTGCTGCTGCTACTGCTGCTGTTGCTGCTGCTGCTACTGCTGCTGCATCTTCTGCTGCTGCTTCTTTGCTGCTCAAAATGTCCCCCAAGATGTCCAAACTATCATGGCGGACAAATTCGTTGGAGCTGCGGATTCCCTCGACCAGCCTGCAGCAAACCCTAAACCCTAAACCCTAAACCCTAAACCCTAAACCCTAAACCCTAGACCCTGAACCCCAAACCCTAAACCCTAGACCCTAAACCCTAGACCCCATACCGTAGAGTGCAGGCGCGACACAGGCGCATCTAGGCGGCCGCAAGTGCAGCTACAAACCCTAAACCCTAAACCCTCAACTCAAAACCCTCAAAAGAGGTTTGTGAGGTCGGCGTGGCGATACGCCCATGCTTGCCTCTCGGGGTTTAGAATCTAGGGTTTAGGGTTTAGGGTTTAGGGTTTGGAGTGCGCACGGGGTCATCAGCACGGAGACAACGGGAGACGAAATCGAAGGAGGCAGCTCCAACATCAAGCCTGCAGCACAAACCCTAAACCCTAAGCCCTAAACCCTAAACCCTGAACCCTTGATTATCGCAGTGGTTTACGTCTCGGCCTCTAAACCTCCGTTTGAGGGTTTCGGACGTCTAGGGTTTGCCGCAGAGGCTCAGGCTTTTAGTACCCGGAGGCGTGCCGCTCAGCAGCTAGGGTTTAGGGTTTAGGGCTTAGGGTTTAGGGCTTAGGGTTTAGGGTTTACTGCGAAGGCAAGTGGAGTGAATGTGGCGAAAACTTGAAGAAGAGTCTTTTACTTTATTTCCCAAAAATAAAAAAATGGAATTTAAACATCCTGGAGAGAAACTGCTCAAGAGGCTCCGCAAACACCGAACCTGCGCCAAACCCTAAACCCTAAACCCTAAACCCTAAACCCTAAACCCTACAGCGTGATGCTCTGGGCGTCGCTCTGGAAGTACGCGGCAGAAGGCTTGGGGGACAAACAATCGGCGAGACAGAACCCCAAACCCCAAACCCTAAATCCTAAATCCTAAACCCTAAACCCTAAACCCTAAACCCTAAACACTCACCGCGTTGGCCTGCACGTCTATTGAATTGTCTTCCAGCTGCTGCAAGAAAGCAGTTGCAGCGCGGCCTTCCCAAGCAGCGCCAATACCCTGAACTCCGCAAGCCCTAAACCCTAAACCCTAAACCCTAAACCCCCGCTCTTTGCATTTTGATTGAGCTCTGTGTCTGGGGAGGGCGCCTAAGCCCTAAACCCTAAACCCTAAACCCTAAACCCCCAAAGCAACACTGAATCGCAGACGGTGAGGCCCAGGGACTCTGATATAAACCCTAAACCCTAGAAGACACAACCTGGATGCTAGGTTCGAAACCGTAAAACCCAAACCCTAAACCCTACACCCTAAATCCCAAACCCTAAACCCTAAACCCTAAACCCTAAACACTTGCCTGAGGATTGTTAATCATAGCTTCCGCCAAGTCAGACGCCGCCATGAGTCGTTTGTCCTTAGCAGCACAGACCTCAAACCCTAAACTCTAAACCCTAAACCCTAAACCCTAAACCCTAAGCTCCAAAACCCTAAATGGGGAAGTCTATCAGATACGCACAGTCGCAACAGCGAAGGTGTCTGTTGTGTTTGGTGCTGCTTCTCTTGCTGCTCCTGCTGCTACCCCTGAAGCAGCAGCAAGTCCAGCAGGAGCAATAGCAGCAGCAACAGCTGCAGCAGCGGAAGAAGCAGCAGCAGCAGCAGAACAACAGCAGCAGCAGAACAACAGCAGCAGCAGCAGCATGTCGTACCAGATCAATATCCTCCATCTGCTGCAGCAGATGGGGCACGCTGGAATTCCGCGCCGCCATTGCTGCTGCTCTTGCTGCTGCTGTTGTTGTTGTTGTTGTTGTTGTTGTTGTTGTTGCTCCCTCTACTGCTGCTGCTGCTGGCGA
>NW_013544964.1:0-1379 GCF_000499545.2 Eimeria tenella
GGAAACCCTAGATTGTGGTTCATGTAGGTGCATGGTTGCTCGGAAGGGAGTGAATGTGTGCCCTTGGCAGCAAAGAGCAGAAGTGAGCTGGGACCCGCAAGCCCTAAACCCTTAACCCTAAACCCTAAACCCCAAACTCTAGACCCCAGGGCCAGGCTGCAGGCGCTGCGAGCCTGACCAAAACCCTCATTTCGATTTGCGCGAAGTCCGCGGAAACGAGAACCTCCGTTTTAGGGTTTGTGGGAACAAAAGCTGTTCTGCATCGCAGCTTCAGGTCTACCGCGGGGGCCCCCGGCGCTGAGGTGTACGTACACCCCGCTGGGGTGTACGTACACCCCCCTGAGGTGTACGTACACCTCAAAGTCAAAAGAGCTTCTCTCGGAACTGTTTGCAAATTGCAGTTGCAAGAAGATAAACGTCCTGTCACCGTTCGGGTTTGGTTCCACCGACAGTAAACCCTTGCCACCGCAAGCCGCAAACCCTAAACCCTAAACCCTAAACCCTAGACCCCAAACCCTAAACCCGAGGCGGACTGCTCAAGCTACACAAACGCGGCACGCAGTCTTTTGGGCGAAGTGTCCACGGCATAGGGTTCAGCGCTCAGCTCTTCGGGCTTAAAATTTAGGGTTTAGAGTTTAGGGTTTAGGGTTTAGGGTTTACCTGGGCAGCTCCGGCGGCTGAACTCGGTTGGCAGCCCAAGGGGTACTAAACCCTTCTGCTTTCTTCTTGGGGGCCTTTGGGGGGCCCCCAGGGGCCCCCGGAGGCACAAGAAAGGCCAGGGGCCCCACAGTAGGGGCAATTTCTGCAGTGCTGTGCAGCTGCGGGGAAGCAAGGCAAACCCTAAACCCTAAACCCTAAACCCTAGACCCCGAATGCTAAACCCTAAAATCTTGAGCCGGAATTTCGAGCGGTGAACTTCAAGGGCATTAATGGCCATGCGCGAGTTCTTCCGGGCTGAAAGGAGGGCAGGAGGGTTTAGGGTTTAGGCTTCTGCTCATTGCTCATTTGGGTCTAGGGTTTAGGGTTTAGGGTTTACGGGGGTTAGGGGAGCCAAGAAAGTGGAGTAAAGCTTCGCTATTTGCCGATAGCGCTGCAGCAGCGGCACCACCGGGTGGCTCTCTCGCAGGCTCTGCAGCAGGAGGCCCCGCAGCAGCTAGGGTTTAGGGTTTAGGGTTTGGAGACGGAGAGTTTGGGGTTTAGAGAGCCACTGGGACGCCCCTAGGGTTTAGGGTTTGGGCTCCAAGGGTTTCAAATGCAGCGCACAGGGCCAAGGGTTTAGGGTTTACTTGAAGAACATTGTCATCAGTGCACTGCTGCTTCAAACCCTCCACTTGAAACCCTCCAGGGGGCCCCTCCAGGGGCCCCCGGGGGGGCCCCCC
>NW_013544965.1:0-1500 GCF_000499545.2 Eimeria tenella
GCCTGTTCTGACTCAATGCATTTTGTGTGCTGCTGTGAGTTGGTCTGGGGCTGCCGTTCCGAGGCCTGAAGGTTTAGGGTTTAGGGTTTAGGGTTTAGGGTTTAGGGTTTAGGGTTTAGGGTTTGTGTTCAGGTAGGATCTTGAAGGACGATGACTCCATCAGCTCCCACGGCCTTAAGGACGGGCACATCATGCATTTGGTTAAGAGTGTTGCTGCTGGAGCTGCGAATGCGCAGCAGCAGCAGCAGCAGCAGCAACAGCAGCAGCAGCCGCAGCAGCAGCAGACTCCAGCTTCCACAGCTCCTGCCTCCACAGGCGCTCCAGGTGCGGCTTTACACGTGGATTGAGTGCTTATGGCTCAGATTAGGGTTTAAGGTCTAGCGCATGAGGGTTTTGTTCGAGGGTTTAGGGTTTAGGGTTTAGGGTTTAGGGCTGATGTTGAGGGTTTAGGGTTTGCGGCGCAGGCGCCACTCCTGGTGTAGGAGGAATGGACCCATTCATGCAAGCGATGCTTTCTGGAGGTACTTCATTAGAGTCTCGTATAGTCAGAGCTAGGGTTTAGGGTTTAGGGTTTAGGGTTTGGGGTTTAGGGTTTGGCGTTTAGGGTTGGGTTCAAGGGTTCAAGGCTTAGGGCCGAGGGCTTGTGGGGGGCGGCTGTCGCTTGCCGTTTGAGTGGCGCTGGGCTAGGGTTTAGGGTTTAGGGTTTAGGGTTTGTGGTTCAGGCCTGGGCGGGGGCATGGGGGCCCCCATGGGGGCCCCCATGGGGGGCCCCATGGGCCTGCCAATGGGGGGCCCCGAAATGATGCAAATGATGCAAAGTCCTTTTTTTCAACAAGCAATGGAGTCTCTGATGCAAAACCCTCAAATGTTTCGAAGCATTGTTGAGAGTGTTCCGGCGCTGCGCCCCATGCTCGTAAACCCTAAACCCTAAACCCTAAACCCTAGACCCTAAACCCTAGGCGTCGCGCAGGCCCAGCGCAGGCCCTGGCAAAGCACACGTGGGGAGGGTTTGAGGGTTTGGCGCTGAGGCGTTTGCATGCGAGGTGGTTTGGCCTTGAGCCAAAACAAAGGGCATTAGGGTTTAGGGTTTAGGGTTTAGGGTTTAGGGTTTAGGGTTTAGGGTTTGGCGGGGTTTTGCGCGCAGCCGATGATGCAGGGGATCTTGGACAACCCTGAGCGCATGCGCGCGATGTTTAACCCTCAGATGATGCAGGTACATTAGGGTTTAGGGTTTTCGGCTAGGGTTTGCCCTCCGGTGCCTAGGGTTTAGGGTTTAGGGTTTAGGGTTTGGGTGTGGCCTGCAGGCGACAATGCAAATGCACCAGGCTATGCAGCAAATGAGACAGCAGCAGGGGGCCCCTGCTGCTGCTGCTGAGGGGGGGGCCCCCACGGGGGGCCCCATGGGCCCCGCAGCATTTCTAGCAGCAATGCAGGGTACAGCTGGGGGCGATTCGGGGGCCCCCGGCGCTGCTGCTGCTGCTGCGGCTGCAGCCGGGGGGG
>NW_013544966.1:0-1917 GCF_000499545.2 Eimeria tenella
TGCTGCTGCTGCCCAGCAGCTGGCGGGGCCCCCGGGGGCCCGTGGGGTCCCCGGGGGCCCCTCCACCCAGGCAGGTCCTCACGGGCAGCATGGGCTCCATCTGCTGCTGCTGCTGCTGCTGCTGCTGGGCGAAAATGTTGCTGCGGCTGCCGCTGCAGCAGCTGCAAGAAGCGCTGCGCACCAAGCGCCTTGCTGCAACAGACTGGCGACTCGAGGGTGCTGTAGCAGCAGCCTCCTTGCTGCTGATGTTTTGTCCGGGCAGACTCCAGCTGCTGCTGCTACTGCTGCTGCTGCTGCTGCTGCCCGAAGCACGGTGCTGCCCAGCCGTAAGGGGCCCCCGTCCCTGCTGCGCCGCCAGCTTGAGGGGCCCCAGCTCCTTGCTGCTTCCGTCTAGGCTGCTTGAGCCATAGTTTGCTGCAGCAGCACGAAACATATTGCTGCTGATGCTGCTGCTGCTGCTGCTCCCCTCTTTTCGCCCTGCCTCCCAGCCCGCAGCTTCTGCAACGCCGCCGGGGGCCCCCCGGGGCCCCAGTACCCCGAAAGTCCTGGGGGCCCCCAGGGGCCCCCCTGTGGCTGGGGCCCACGTGGCTGCACTGTCTGCATCTGCTGCTGCCTGGTACCCTCTGAAGGGGGCTGGGGGGCCCCCCTGGGTCCAGCTTTGGGGCCCCCCTGGGGCCCCCCAGGAGGCCCAGGCTGAGCTCCTGCGCAGGGCGGACTCGTCTGCATAAAAGGCTGAAGAAAACTGCAGGGCCCCCCTCAGGGGGCCCCCCTCTGGGCGCATATGGACAGAGGGGCAGGGGGCCCCCAAGTCCTGTAGCTGCTGCGGTGGGGGGCCCCCTGAGCAGTTGGGGGGCCCCTCAAGGACTTGGCTGGGAGCGGGGGCGCTGCGGGAATCTTCTTGCGCCCTTTTTATCTTTTTGCGGAAAAAACTAATTAGATTTTGTCTATATTAAAAGAACTGTTTTTTAAAATAAATTAAATCGAAAGGTGGAGGGCTAGAGTCGTAGATCTAGGGTGTCTCAACATCGCTGCGCGGAGCTGTATCTGACCACCTCAGCGGCTCCTGCTGCAGCAGCAGCTCCAAAGAGCCTTTCTTCGCTGGCAAAAGAAAAGATTCTTTGAATAAGAAAAGATTATATTTTAAAATAAAAGATTACATTTTAAATAAAAAAGATTCTTTTCAGATGCAGCGGCAAAGACAGGCGCAGAAGGCTCCACGCAGCAATGGCTGGGCTTAGAGTGTTAACACCCAGGGTCACCTCCTTCGTGAAGGCTCCTGCAGCCTTCTGCGCTTTTTGCTGCTTCTCGAAATGATTTTACCTCTTAAATAGATTAAATTAAACAAAAAGAAAATATTTAAAATTTTAATTTCGCTAAAAAGGAAGATAGGGCGCCTAAAATGGTGTTTGGCAGCGTGGACGGGGTGACCGTGCACGGGCAGCCAGCGAGCCCTCGCTGTCTTCAGCGCCGGCAAAAAAGGGTGCACCTCCCCTTAAAATGACTAAAAGTAAATTTAAAAACAAAATAAATAATTAATTTATTAATTATTTGTCATTTTATTTGCAAAAATTCAAAAGATAGATGAGAACCACCAGCGAAGAGAGACGCGCGCCCGCGGCGCGAGCGGCACGCGGTTGCATTCCCCCTCCAGCTACTTATCACTAGATTTAAAACAGAAAAGAGTACAAAATAGTTTAAAAGTTCAGAATATTTCACTATCTTCAGATTTAAAACAAAAAATAATACAGAAGTGCACAATTCTTGCATTTAAAAAATATAAAATTTGCAGTTTAGGGCACTGCCGGCCAATTTGGCCTTCTGCCAATCCCCCAAAGAAACCGGTGGAGTCGCCACCACGGCTGCACCCGCCCCCTTGAGGCTAGCTAGCTAGCTAGCTAGCTTGCTAGCTAGCTAGCT
>NW_013544967.1:0-2039 GCF_000499545.2 Eimeria tenella
GCGCTGTGGCCTCTCGAGCCTCGAGCCTCGAGTCTCGCTTCGCTGTTTTAGGGTTTAGGGTTTAGGGTTTGGGGTGATCTTTCAGCACGTAGGGTTTGCATGTGAGTGTCCCGTACAAATGCCGTGTAACTAGGGAGGACGTGCGGTGACTGTTCTCGAGCCTGCATTCTCCGTCCCAGGGCCTGGGCTTTAGGGTTTAGGGTTTAGGGTTTAGGGTTTGCGTACAGGGTTTGATTCGCCTGCTGCTCACGCCAGCAGTCACCCTCCGCCCCACACTGCGCGACCTTTACCTCCAGTACCCTCTTTTTGGCCTCAGCAGCGAAGCAATAGCCAAGGGCCCCAAGTTAAGAGATGTGCGCGAGGCTGCGCTCCTTGCCCAGCCCTCTTTGGCCTCTTTTCTCCCACAAACCCACCCCTGAGGGGCCCCCGGGGGCCCCCTGGGGGCCCCCGGGGGGCCCCCGCGGGGACCGCGGGGGGGCCCCCGGGGGCCCCCCTGGGGGCGCCCCCGCGGGGGTCCTGGGGGGCCCTCCAATGCGGCAGGGGGGCCCTTGAGGCGTCGCCAGAGGCCCCATGCTTATTAAAGATCTCCGAGAGGCTGCACTTCTTGGTCAGCCATTCCTTGCCTCTTTTCCCCCACCAACCCACCCCTGAGGGGCCCCTTGGGGGGCCCCGGCAGGGGCCTCCTTGGGGTCCCCCCTTGTGGGGGCCCCCTTGGGGGGCCCCCCTTGGAAGGCCCCTTGGATCGTCGCCAAAGGCCCCAAACTTGAAAATGTCCGAGAGGCTCCACTGCTGGCCCAGCCATCCCTAGCCCCGAGGGGGGCCCCCCTCTCAAGAGGCCCCCCAGAGAGAGGGGGCCCCCAGAGAGAGGGAGGCCCCCAGGGAAAGGGGGGCCCCCAGAGGCGAGGGGGGCCTTCTGGGCATAAGGGCTCTCCTGGGCGAGAGGGGCCCCTGGGGTTGATGAGGGGGCCCCTGGGCTCGAGGGGACCCCTGGATTCCGGGGCCCCTGGGCAAGAGGGGGCCCCTGGGCTCGAGGGGACCCCTGGATTCCGGGGCCCCTGGGCAAGAGGGGCCCCCTGGGTTTGAGGGCCCCCCGGGCTGTTGGGGGCCCCTGGGCTGTTGGGGGCCCCATGTATGTTTGGGGGGCCCCCTTGTGTAGGGGGCCCCCCAGTGCGCACTGCATGCGTCATGTGGACTTGTGGGTGGCGCAGTGTGGGGGCTGCGTGGGTATTTTAAAGGCAAAAAAGTTCCCAAATGAAATTCTTTGGCTCCCAAGAAGAGCCTTTTAAATGTTCTTTGCTGCAGTCTGCCCCCTTTGCCTCGCCAAAGGCAGCACAAGGGAGTGCAGGCAAACTATTGAACCCTGCGGGCCACCGCCTGGGGCCCGGGGGGCCCAAAGGGGGCCCCCCGAGGCCTCGCGGGGCCCCCGGCCCCAGGGGAGCTGGTGGGGCACGCGGGGGCCCCCCGCTGTGGGGGCCCCTGCACTGCGGCCCCGCTGGCCCAGGAGATTGTGGGGGCCCCCTTTTCGATCTGAGGGGCCTCCCGCCAAGGCTGGGGGCCCCCTGGGGCCCCTTGTGGGGCCCTTGTGGGGCCCCTGTGGGGCCTTTTGTGGGGCCCTTTGTGAAGACGCCGAGCAGCAGCGAAACAGGAGCTCAGGTGTACGTACACCTCGAGGGCGCTGCCAGGAATCCTCATGGTGTGGGGCCCTGTGCATGCGTTTTGGGGCTTTGGTGTACGTACAGCAGAAGCTGCAGCAGCAGGGTGGCTGGGGGGCCCCCTAAGCGCCAGCAGCAGCTGTGGGGCCCCGGGGAGCCCCCCCTGGGCTTCTGCTGTAGCTGCTCAGGAGCCTCGGGGGCCCAGCCAGCCTGGAGGCTAGCTAGCTAGCTGACCAGCTAGCTAGCTAGCTGGCTAGCTAACTGGCTAGCTGGCTAGCTAACTGGCTAGCTAGCTGGCTAGCTAGCTAATTGGCTAGCTAGCTAGCTAGCAAGCTAGCTAGCTAGCTAGCTAGCCTCAAGGGGGCGGGTGCAGGCGTGGTGGGGAAT
>NW_013544969.1:0-1386 GCF_000499545.2 Eimeria tenella
AGCAGCAGCAGCAGCTGCTGCTGCTGCTGCTGCTGCACCTGTAGCAGCAGCAGCAATGCAGCAGCAGACGCCAGACGACCCCACAGCGTTTCCGTCTCTCCGAGCGCCTGCTGCAGCAGCAGCAGCAGCAGCAGCAGCATCAGCACCAGCAGCAGCAGCGCCAGCAGCAGCAACAGCAGCAGCAGCAAATGCTAGGTCCTTTGCAGGAGTCCTTGCATACCCCACAGATTTTAGAAAGGCTAAAGATGAGCAGCAGCAGCTGCTGCACTTCCCGTCTCTTGCTGCTGCTGCTGCTGCTGCTGCTGCAAACCCCAAGCCCCCCAGGGTCAAGGCAGCAAGAGCCAGCAGCAGCGGCAGCAGCAGCAGCAGCAGCAGCAGCAATGGCAAGAGCAGCAAAAGAGGCTTTGCTGCAAACAAGGCATCGCCCCTTAGTGAATTTTTTGGGTCTCAAACTGTCAGGCCTAAACCCTAAACCCTCGAGGTCTAGGGTTTAGGATCTAGGGTTTAGGGTTTCTTGTGAAGTGCGAAAAAACCTGACAGAGGGGAATGGGCGAAAAGACACAAACCCTAAACCCTAAACCCTAGGAGGCAACGGAAAACTCTGAGGCAATCCTATACAGCAGCAGAAACAAACCCTAAACCCTAAACCCTCGGTTTTTAACTACCCTTAAGATTTGTCTCTTTTGAAAAAGATAAAAAAAAGAAGGGCTCGGACAGAGCTGTTGCTCACGCGCCTCAAACCCTAGAAAGTTAGGGTTTAGGGTTTAGGGTTTAGGGTTTGAGACAGTCGACGGGCGAGTTGCCGCCGCTTCCTAAACCCTAAGCCCTCACAAGCGCTGGTGCTAAAAGCCAAGCCCCAGTTTAGGGTTTAGGGTTTAGGGTTTAAGCTGCTCAATGAGGGTTTAGTGCTTCGGGTCTGCGGACGTCCGAGAGCTCGCCGACGAGGGTTTAGGGTTTAGGGTTTAGGGTTTAGGGTTTCCTCCTTACCGGGCGGCGACCCACTGCGCGCAGAGGAAGAAAACCCCAAACCCTAAACCCTAAACCCTAGCCCTTGCTTCCTTCTGCTTCTGCATCGTTTTGTGCTTCCGAGGGTTTAGGGTTTAGACATAAGCATTCAGAGACGAGGGTTTTGAATAACAACAAAGGGCCCACCTCGTAACGGTTTAGGCTTTAGGGTTTAGAGCTGCAGGCTACAGGCTTGCTAGGGTTTAGGGTTTACAGGTAAAGGCTCCAGCTCTCGCTCTAGGGTTTAGGCTTTGACTGGGAAATACTAAAAGCTGCTGGGATTCGCTCGGTGAGGGTTTCTTGTTGTGCATTTAATGTTTCAGGGTTTAGGGTTTAGGGTTTAGGACCTCCTGGAAGTCCTTGAGGTCTATTTGCCCGTCT
>NW_013544970.1:0-2570 GCF_000499545.2 Eimeria tenella
ACAGCAGCAGCAGCAACAGCAGCAGCAGCAACAGCAGCAGCAGCAACAGCAGCAGCGGCAGCAGCACTTTTTGTGTGTGTTCAGGCTGAAGAAAGAAGAAAAAGAATTCAACTCGAAAGAGAAAGTCAGAGAAGAGCAGCAGACTATCAGCAGTACTTGGACACCCACTGCGTACAAAACTACTAGCAGCAGCAGCAGCAGCAGCAGCTGCTGCTGCTGCAGGCGCAGCAGCAGCTGCAGCAAAAGCATGTGGCGACAGCAGCAACGAACCACGGAGAAGCAGCAACAGCCTCGAGTCGGCGCCGTTGCGGATCTGGCTAGCTAGCCAGCTAGCTAGCTAACCAAGCTAACGACTCACTAACTAGCCAGCTAGCTAGCTCTATCTTCCTAGCTAGCTAGCTAGCTAGCTAGCTAGCTAGCTAGCTAGCTAGCTAGCTGGCTGAATGGCCTAGGCTGGGGGCCCTCTGCGCCTGAGGAAATCGGTGCCCATTTAAAAGGCCGCCGGCGCTGCCCCACGGCTAGCTATTTGGCTGGCTGGCTGGCTAGCCAGCTATCTGGCTAGCTAGCCAGCTATCTAGCTAGATATTTAGCTAGCTAGCTAGCCACTTAGCTAGCTAGGCAACTGGCCAGTTGCCCAGTTGCTCACCCAGCTACCCAATTGGCTGGCTAGCCAGCTAGCTAGCCAGCCAGCTAGCTAGCACTCCTCACCCGAGCTAGCCAGCTAGCTAGCTAGCCAACGGCCCAGCTAGCTAAAGCCCAAGGGCCGCGCAGCTAGCCAAGCTTTAAGACTTGAAAGGACTTGTCTTTTTTAAGTTAACATTTGCCCATCTTCTGGGCTCTTTAGGCCTCGGGCGAAGAGGGCCTAGCTAGCTAGGCCATGCAGGTAGCTAGCTAGCTAGCTAGCCGCATGGCTTAGCTAGCTAGCTAGCTAGCCAGCTAGCTAGCCAGCTAGCTAGCTAGTTGGCGCTTTACCGGTTGCCTAGCCGGCTAGCTAGCCAACACTACCAGCCAGCTAACTAGCTAGCTAGCTAGCTAGCTAGCTGGCCAGCCAACACTAACAGCTAGCTAGCTAGCTAGCTAGCTAGCTAGCTAGCCAACGCTGCTAGCTAGCTGCTGCGGCTTTCGAGCGGGGGATCGTGTCTGGGATCTTCTGTAAAGCTTCTTCGACGCACTTGATGCAAAACCGCTCGAACTGTTCAGCTGCTGCTGCTACTTCTGCTGCTGCTGCTTCTGCTTCTGCTGCTGCTCCTGCTGCTGCAGTTGCTGCTGCTGCTGCAGTCTCTGCAGCAGCTGCTCGATGCCGCCTGCGGATGTCTGCGGAAGAAGACAGGTGGCAGCAGCAGCGGTCACCAGGTGTACAGACACTGCACCTGAACGCCTCTGTTGCTGCTGCTGCAGCTGCTGCAGCAGCTGCTGCTGCTGCAGGTGCTTGCTTCTGCTGCACGTGCTGCTGCTTCTGCAGGTGCTGCTGCTGCTTCTTACCTTTAAGAATATCTGCCTTCCGTCGGCTCCACAGCTGTCCCAATTTCGCCTTGACGTCTGAGACACAAACGGGGTTTAGGGTTTAGGGTTTAGGGTTTAGGGATTGGGCGGCCCATGAAGGTCCCAAATCCTTGGAGCCCCTTCATGGCCCAAACCCTCGTAAAGAAGAGTTCAGTGATCCCTCAGGACCCCTGCGCCCTAGGGTTTAGGGTTTAGGTCCTAGGGTTTAGGGTCTAGGGTTTAGGTGCAAAGGTTTAGGGTTTAGGGTTTAGGGTTGGGCCCCTGCTAACCTGCAGGCAGGTCCTTGGCAGCGGTCTTCAAAACAGTGGAAACCACAAGGCGCAGTCTCGCGTCTGCTGCAGCAGCAGAAGTAGCAGCAGGCGCTGCTGCTGCAGCAGCAGCAGGTGCTGCTCCTGCAGCAGCAAGTGCTGCTGCTGCAGCAGGTGCTGGTGCAGCAGCAGGTGCTGCTGCTGCTGCAGGTAAAACATAAGGAGCCGCCACCCCACAGGGGCCCTCGTGAGGGTCTGTGGGGCCCCCAGAGGCCCCACAGGTACCCCCAGGGGCCCCCCAGGAGACCCCAGGGGCCCCCCAGGGGCCCCCAGGGGCCCCCCAGGGGCCCCCAGTTGATTGGAATGTTTGTGGAGGTTTCCAAAGGGTTAAAAGGCCTTCGCGAGCTGCAGCGGAGATGAGGCGCAGCTGAAAGAGAAAAAGAAGGGTTTAAACCCTAAACCCTAAACCGTTAGACCCTAAACCCCAACCCTAAACCCTAGAACTAAACCCTAGGACTAAACCAGAAGTCTAAACCCCAAGTCTAGTCCCTAGAACTAAACCCTAGCCCCAAACCCTAGGTCTTTCGCTTTTAAGGCAAATGAGCCAGCAAGGCGAAGGGTTTAGGGTTTAGGGCCTGCCTTCAGAGTCTATTCCGAGGAGTCAGAAAAAGGGTTTAGGGTTTAGGGTTTAGGGTTTACTGCCTCAGTTGTATCTCCTGGAATCTTCCACAATGTCGCCCCAGACCGCCACCCGCCCGGACCTCCCTTGCTGCTGCTGCTGCTGCTGCTGCTGCTGCTGCTGCTGCTGCTGCTGCTGCT
>NW_013544971.1:0-1093 GCF_000499545.2 Eimeria tenella
AGCAGCAGCAGCGACAACAGCAGCAGCAGCAGCAGCAGCGACAGCAGCAGCAGCAGCAGCAGCAGCAAACTGCCGGAGTTTGTGTTTACGGAGGACACCGCGCTCTGCTTCAACGCCCTTGGAGGTCTTCCAGGCCCCTATGTGTCAGTTCTAGGGTTTAGGGTTTAGGGTCTAGGGTTTAGGGTTTACGAGGCACAGAAACAAGGGGGAAAGGATGCAGATGAAGAAGCAGCAAAACCATGGCGCAGGGACATTGCAGAGGCTGCTGCTGCAGCTGCTGCTGCTCTCATTGCTGCTGCTGCTCTCATTGCTGCTGCTGCTGCCGCAGCACTTATTGCTGCTGCTGCTGCTGCTGCTTGTTGCGCTGCAGCAAATGGTTTTTGAAGAACTTGGGGGCTGCTGGTCTCCCCAAGCTTCTTGCGGGGTTTGAGGTAGGCCTTTCTGCAGCGAGCAGCAAACCCTAAACCCTAAACCCTAAACCCTAAACCCTAAACCCTAAACCCTTGTTTTGGCTTTGCAGGATAAAACTGCGTACGCCCTGACCAGCATCTGCATTGCAGACGCAAACGGCGCTTTGCATATTTTCGAGGGCCGCTGTGACGTAAACCCTAAACCCTAAACCCTAAACCCTAAACCCTAGGCGTCCAGCAGAGGGCCGGCGCTTAGAGGCCGCAGCCTCCAGAAGAACGCGAGAGCGCTTTGAAGCTTGCTGCTGCTGCTGTTGCTTCTGCTGTTACTGCTGCTGCTGTTGCTGCTGCTGTTACTGCTGCTGTTGCTGCTGCTGCTGCTGCAGGGGTCAGTGGTAGAGCCGCGAGGGAAGACAACATTCGGCTGGTGAGCGGAGGCTGCGCTGCGAATCAGCCGTTAGGGTTTAGGGTTTGGGGGATTAGGGTTTAGGGTTTAGGGTTTAGAATTTAGGGTTTAGGGTCTAGGGTTTGGAATTTAGGGTTTAGGGTTTAGGATGAAATGGACGGCTTCGTTTGCCGGGGCTGCCCCCCCTCGACCGCGTGGAATGCCCGCAGCGAGCTCCGGATTTAGGGTTTAGGGTTTAGGGTTTAGGGTTTAGGCTTTAGGGTTTAGGGTTTAGGGTTTA
>NW_013544972.1:0-1699 GCF_000499545.2 Eimeria tenella
AGCAGCAGCAGCACCGCAGCAGCAGCAGCAGCAGCAGCAGCAGCAGCAGCAGCAGGCGCCCACGGCGCCGCAGCAGCCTGTCGAAGCTGGTCCTCCCCTTCGAGCAAACGAAACAAAAGTAGCAACTTCAATTAAATTTATTATTTTCAAATTAATTAATTAAATCAATTTATTCAATTAATTAAAATAATTAATTCCAAACCCCCCACATAACCCACCCCCAATAATTCGCTCCCTTTCGGGGGGCCCCCAGGGGGCCCCCTTCTTTTCCTTTTCCAGCAGCAAATCTAAAAGGCCCTTCACGCTGCAGCCCTCAATCCACTCCATTACTATTCTTCCGCAGCCATCGGGGGCCCCCAGGGGGCCCCCCAAGGGCCCCCAGTACCCTGTGGGGGGCCCCTGGGGGCCCCCTGAGTGATCCCCCCCGGGGGCTTCCCCTGGGGCCCCCTGGGGCCCCCCCTGGGGGCCCCCCTGGGGGGCCCCCTGGAGGGCCCGCTGGGGGACCCCCTGGGGGCCCCCTGCAAGGGCGCCTCCGGGGGCCCCCGGGGGCCCCGGGGGGCCCCCCGCGGGGGCCCCCTGGGGGGCCTCCGGGGGCTGCTGCTGCGGCAACTGAACCCATAACAAGTGGGGAACGTCAACTCCAGCTTTTCTGCAGCGCAGCATGGCGCGGACTTCCTGCTGCATGCGCTGCTGCTGCTGCTGCTGGTCTAGTGTGGGGTGTATGTACACCCGGGGCCTGCGCTGCTTCAGCAGGCAAAAGCGCCGCGATAAGAACGGCAGCAGAAACAGCCGCTGCAGCAGCAAACAGCGCAGCAGCAGCAGCAGCAGCAACTCAAATGCCACTTTTCAGAACCCAGGGGCCCCAATAGGGCCCCACAGGCCCCGCAACTCGGCCTACAATACCTAAAGGGGCCCCCAAGGGCCCCCTGGAGGGGCCCCATGAAGGGGCCGTGTTAAGGGGGACCCTGAAGAGGCCCCCTAGGGGGGCCCCCTGGAGGGACCCCCTGGAGGGGACCCCTGGAGGGGCCCCCTGGAGGGGCCCCGTGGAGGTGCTCCCAGGAGAGATCCCCTAGGGGCCCCTCTAAAGGGGCCTCCTGGAGGGGCCCCCTGACGGGGCCCCAGGGGGCCCCCAGGGAGGGGGGCCCCCTGCGGGTGGAAGACCCAAGGGGGCCCCCAGGGGGACCCCAGGGAGCCCCTCTTTAGGGGGCCCCCAGGGGGCCCCCAAAGGGGGCCCCAGGGGGCCCCTAAGGGGGCCCCTATAAAGGTACTGTGCAGTTTAGGTGAAAAGACTTTTAAGGGTTTTCTTACAGCCTCAGCTCCTTGGAAAAGAAGAGTGCCGTGGGACTCGAGGGTTTCCATCCTCGCAAACCCTAAACCCAAAACCCTCGAGCATTAATCCTAAACCCTAAACCCTCGAACACAGACCCTAGACCCTTTAATGAAGGAAGTGGCGCTGCCGGCGCACAGCCCACGGCTTGGCGCCTCCCGATTCGGACCTAGGATTTAGGGTTTAGGGTTTAGGGTTTAGGGTTCGGGCGAAATACAGAAAAAGTGTCAAGTATTTAAAAAACAAAAACCCGCCAACGAAACATAAACTCTTGCAAAGGCAATGGCCATTATGTGGGGCCCCAGGGGTCCCCGTAGGGGCCCCAGGGGCCCCCGTAGGGGCCCCAGGGGCCCCCAAGGGGGCCCCGGGGGC
>NW_013544973.1:0-2120 GCF_000499545.2 Eimeria tenella
CCCCCGGGGGCCCCCGGGGCTCCGGGGGCCCCCGGGGCCCCCGAATTTGAGGGTTTGGGGCCCTGCAAAGTGGAGGGTTTGGGCGGAGTGGTTTTGAGTTTGAGAAAGCACCTTAAGAGAAGATGGAAAGATTTAGATGAGGGTTTGGGGGCCCCCAAGTGTTTGGGGCTTGAGAAGCTGCTGGGCCATTTGCAGTTCGAAGACGGGAACTTCCTGGAGGCTGTCCGCAGATACTGGAGGCAAGGGTTTAGGGTTTAGGGTTTAGGGTTTAGGGTTTAGGGGTTAGGGTTTGGGGTTTAGGGGCTAGCGGGTGGGGAGTGGGGTTTTCGGTTTAGGGTTTAGGGTTTAAAGTTCGGAATTTCGGGTTTTGGGTGTTGGGGTCAGGGCTTAGGGTTTAGGCTTTAGGCTTTAGGCTTTAGGCTTTAGGGTTTAGGGTTTAAGGTTTAGGGTTTAGGGTTTAGGGTTTGGGGTGAGGATTCACTTGCTGCGTCTCGTGGAGAAAGCGTGCGGGGAATTCTTCGGGCGACTGCCGCCCAAACCCTAAACCCTAAACCCTAATTGCCAAACCCTTGACCCTAAAAGCCAAACCCTGAACCCTAAACGTCAAACCCTAAACCCTAAACGCCAGACCCTAAACCCTAAACCCTAGGGTTTGTTGTTTGTCTTCAGGGCCATTGATTTAAACCCCAAAGACGCACAAATGTTCAACTCTCTGGGCCTCGCTTACTACGAGGTGTTTTGAGGCGAAACCCTAAACCCTAGCTTTGGTTTAAGGCTCTAAACCCTAAACCCTAAACCCTTTTTCCTAGCCTTTTAGCCGTAAACCCTGAACCCTAAACCCTAATCCTCATGCTTCACCTGCAGGCCATCGCAAACAAGCTTAAGTGGAATTGAGCCACTTCGGAAGTGGCAAATTAGGGTTAGGGTTTAGGGTTTAGGGTTTAGGGTTTAGGGTTTAGGGTTTGAGAGTGAGTGTGGCGTTTGTGTTTCGAGTGCAGCTGGAAGAGCTGGAGAAAGCGGAAGCAGCCTTTGAGCATTCGCTGAAATTAGACGAGGAGTGAGTCAGAAGGGTTTAGGGTTTAGGGTTTAGGGTTTAGGGTTTGGGGGTTTAGGGTTTAGAGTTTGGGGTTTTCTCTGTTTGCGCCTTATCGTCTGTCTGCTTTTGCCGCGCGTCTCATATGCTTGCAGTGCGCATCTAGGACCCGTAAACCCTAAACCCTAAACCCTAATTTGGGGTTTGTGCCTCAGAAACACAACTGCTTTGAGTGTGCTTGCGATGCTGCTGCTGGATAAGGCAGCAGAAGAAGAAGAAAGGAGGTCTATGGAGGAGCCTCACGAAGATAGCGGTTGGCCTCCACTCTAGGGTTTAGGGTTTAGGGTTTAGGGTTTAGGGTTTAGGGTTTGGGGGTTTAGGGCTTAGGTTTGGCCTCCACTCTAGGGTTAAGGAGGATCTAGGGTTTGGGGTTTGGGCTTCATTCTGGGGTTTAGGAGGGTTAATGGTTTAGGGTTTAGGGTCCGGGGCGTATGGTGAGGGTTTGGCCTCCCTCTAGGGTTTAGGAGGCTTGAGGGTTTAGGGTTTGGGGGCTACTGTGCAGGGTTTAGGCTTTAGGGTTTAGGAGGCTTAATTTTAATATTTTGGATTATGTCAATTCATTTCTTTTAATTATTTAAATGATTTAAATTATTTAAATTGTTTTATAGTTGGATGTAAATTATTTAAATTTAAATTATATAATTCTTTTAATTTGTTTTAATTTCTTTTTATTTCTTTTCGCTGCAGAGGCCAGAAAGGAAACAGAAAACAAAAAAAAGGAAAAAAACGCAAAAAGAAAAAAGTCGAAAAACGACGAAAAGAAAGAAACAAAAGAATTGAAAAAAGATTTGAAAAAAGAAAAAGAAATGAAAGAAATAAAAGAAATAAAAGAAGTAAAAGAAAATGAAAAAGATATTAATTCTGATGAAGACACAGAACGCCTCAAAAGAATCCGCAGCAGCACAGAGCGCTGTTTGCTGCTGCTGCAGCGCTGTCTTTTGAAGGACCCTCACAACGTGCTTGCGAAGCTCCACCTGGCCCAGGTCTGCTGCTGCTGCTGCTGCTGCTGCTGCTGCTGCTGCTGCTG
>NW_013544974.1:0-8677 GCF_000499545.2 Eimeria tenella
TGCTGCTGCTGCTGCTGGCCGAGGGAGGAGAGGCGCGCTGCAAGGTCGCCGAGACCGAAGCGCGAGGCCTCGGGAGCCGGGCCCGCCTGCTGCTGCTGCGCGTCTGCTGCTGCTGCTGCTGCTGCTGCTCCCGATATGCTGCCGCACGTGTCTTTCCGCGCCGAACTCTTGCGGGAAGCCACGGAAGCCACGCTCGAGGGACGCCGCAGACCCCCCGTCCGCGATCTTGCTGCTGCTGCTCCTGTTGTTGTTCCTGCTGCTGCTGCTGCTGCTGCCACGCGCGGCGGCGGCGCGGGCACGAGCGACAGCCGCGAGCTCCGGCCCGAAGACCTCGAGCGGCTCCCGTGGATGTACTGCTGCTGCTGCTGCTGCAGCTGCTGCTGCTGCAGCTGCTGCTGCAGCTGCGCACGCTGCGGGGGGCCCCGGCCGTGGTACTCTGCAGAAAAGGAAGCAGCAGCGGGCCGCTGAGGCTCACCAGCTACGCTCTTCGCGCAGCCGGCACCCATTGTAGCGAGGCGGCCGCTGCTGCTGCTGCTGCTGCTGCTGCTGGCGGTGGTGGCGCTGCTGCTGCTGCATATGGCTCGTTCAAATTGAGCTGGTCGCGTTCTTCCTCTTCAAATGAAAAAAGCCAGGGCGAAGAAGTGCAGCAGCAAACTGCTGCTGGGGGGAGGCCCTGAGCTGCTGCGCTGCAGGGAGCGGCTGGCGCGGCAAATGGAGGCGGGGTGGGGCCTCAGGAGCCCTCAAATGGAAGCGTTTGTTTCATTTGACGTTTAAGTTTCTAAAATGATTAAAATGGAATTTAAAATTTTGCAAAACTACACAAAGAAAGGCCTGGACGGAAAAATAATGCTGCGCCAGCCCGCGCCCCCCTGCGCCTGGCTGCTTCGCTCACCCGGCGCTGCTTCCTTTCCCCTGGGGTTTTGAGCCTAAACAATCCCTAATTCTTCAAACCCTAAACCCTAAACCCTAAACCCTAATTTAAATACGCGCCTGGAGGCTCTGGGGCGCTGCAGCCTCGCCGCAGCGCCGCTGCGCCCAGCAGCAGACGGCTGCCAGCTGCCACACCTCGGCGGGCACTGCCCGCGGATCTGCGCCCAAACGCCCCTTTAAATGCAAATTTAATTTAATTTAATTCAATTAAATAATTAGTTCTCCTTTTTTATTCCATTTTTTGCGCTTTTAGACCCAAACCCGCGGCCAAAGCCCCCAGAGCCACTCCCCCCTGTAGGCGCTACGCGGCTGCGCCGCAGCCGAGGGGCCGCAGCTCTGCTGCTCCCATGGCCTTCCTTTCTTTCTTTTTCTTTTTTATTCCTTTCAAATATTCTTTTTGTTCATTTTCAAACATTTAAAAATCTTTAATTCCAAAAATGTGGCGGAGACACACACCGCGTGCCCCCCAAGCCCAGGGCACACAGCCTCGCGGCTGCTGCACTCTCCGCAGCAGCTAGCTGCAGCAGCTAGCCACAGCTCCCCGCAGCAGCTAGCCACGGCTAGCTAGCGCTCCTGCCCCCAGCTAGCTGCCCCAGCCGGCCCTTACGAGCTCCCCGCAGCTAGCCACAGCTAGCTGCCCCGCCACTCACAGCCGGCTAGCCGTAGCTAGCCACAGCTAGCTACGGCTGCAGCTAGACACAGCTAGCCACGCCCCTCTAGGTGTAAAGTAGCCACGGAGAGCCATTAGCACAAAGCGCTCGCCGTGGCTAGCTAGCTAAAGCTGGCTAGCTGGCTAAAGCTGGCTAGCTAGCTAAAGCTGGCTAGCTAGCTAAAGCTGGCTAGCTAGCTAAGACAGCAAGCTGCAGCAAGATTGCCGTGGCCAGTGGTGTCTAGCTACTGTCGTGGCCAGCTGGCTGTGCCCGTCAGCTCGCTAGCTAGCTGCAGGTGGCTAGCTAGCTAGCTGGAGCTGGCTAAATAGCTGCAGCTGGCTAGCTAGCTGGAGCTGGCTGAATAGCTGCAGCTGGCTAGCTAGCTGCAGCTGGCTAGCTAGCTGTAGGTGGCTAGCTAGCTGCAGCTGGTTAGCTAGCTGTAGGTGGCTAGCTAGCTGCAGCAGCTGATTCGGCGCAGCTAGCTAGCCACACGTAGCTGTTAGCGGTCTAGGGTTTTGCGACAACTCTAAAACCGTAAACCCTAAACCCTAAACCCCAAGAAAAACTAAGGAACCAGAAATAAAGCTTAAACCCTAAACCCTACTAGGGCAGGGCATGTCGTCAAGGGTTTATAAAAGTTTTGCATTTAGGGTTTAGGGTTTGCTGCTTGCGGGCTCAGGGCAGGGTCTGCAGATTGTTGCTTGAACCCTAAACCCTAAACCCTAAACCCTAAACCCTCGCAGTAAATTTGATCTGCGTTTCTTCATTAATCTCTAAATAAATGCCACAAAGGCAAAGGGAGGCAATCTGCCTCCTACGGCTAGCCAGTCACAGGCAGAGTCAGGGCTAGCTAGCTAGCTAGCTAGCTAGCTAGCTAGCCGACTAGCTAGCTAGCTAGCTAGCCAGCTAGCTGCAGTGGTGCTCTGGAGCTCGCCAGCTCGCTGTCTGGGAGGTGCTCCGCCTCCAGCTAGCTTGCTAGCCACGCTGCCTACGAGCTAGCTAGCCGGCCACATTGCCCACTGGCTAGCTAGCTAGCTAGCTAGCTAGCTAGCCTGCTGCGCTGTCCACTATCTATCTATCTAGCTAGTTAGCTAGCTAGCCACGCTGCCCACTAGCTAGCTGGCTAGCCGTCCTGCCTCCCAGCTAGCCATCTGGCTAGTTAGCTGGCTAGCTAGCCACGGCACTGCCGGGGCTGCTAATCTATTTGCAGATTGGCCTGGAAGCTCTTAAAGCTTTTTCTTCATTTATATTTTCGCTGCTGCAGCAAATCGTCGCTTTGCTGCTTCAGGGCGGCGAAGTAAACTGCGAGTCTTTCTTCCATGCGGCTGAGGGAGCAAAAAGGTCCAATAAATGAACAAATAAATAAATATTAAAATAAAATTAAAAATAAACAAAAAGTACTTTTTATTATTCAAAATGAAGCAGAAAGCAATCAAAAAGACCCAAAACAGCACTGCAGCTTCAGGTGTACGTACACCCCAACTCACCGCGTCCTTGCGGGCTCCGCCGGCTGCAAACTTTCTCGGGTGTCTAGCCACCTGCAGCAAAAAGGAAATAAAAAGACTAAAAAACAATAAATAAAACAAAAATAAAACATTTAAAATAAATAAGTTTATTTAAAACAGTTCAAAACTTTTAATTTTCTTCTTGGCGGCTTCAGTGGACTGGCAGCTGCAGCAGCTGGGGTGTACGTACACCCCAGCAGAAAAACTTTTAAAGTTGAAGTGGAATTACAAAATAATTAATTAATCAGCGATGCGACTGTTCTTCCATTGCTGTTCTATTTTCAGAGTGCTTCTGTGCTGCTGCTGCTGCTACTGTTGCTGCTGCTGCCTCCGCTGCTACTGCTGCTATTGCTGCTGCTGCTACTGCTGCTTGTGCTGCTACTACTGCTGCTTCTTCTGGTGTTCGCGCTGCTGTGCTGCTGCTGCTGCTGCTGCTGCTGCTTGGAAGCTCACGCTGCAGGCAATGCCAAGGCTTCTTTCCAGTCTTTGCAGACGAGCTTCAGGCGCTGCTGCTGCTGCTGCGTCTCTTCTGCTAGGCCCAGCACCTGCAGCAGCAAATGGCCCTGCAGCGGGAGGGCCTTTGCCCTGCTGCTGCTGCTGCTGCTTGCTGCTGTGGGGCTCCACCTGCGCAGCGACACAGCAGCAATTTAAAACAAATTAAAGTTCATTCTTCAAGATTAAATGCATGCAGATATTCAGTGATTTCACAAACTCAATTAATACGTGCAAACTCACAATTGATAGAAGACACAAATTAAATAATGGAAAGGCAGTTCAGCAGCAGCTACGTAGCAGCAGCAGCAGCAGCAACAGCAACGGCAGCAGCAGCAACATTGATAGCAGTGATAGCGGCAGCCATAGCAGCAGTAGCAATAGCAGGAGCAGCAATAGCAGCAGCGGCAATAGCAGCAGTAGCAGCTGAAGCAGCAGGAGCGCCAGAAGCAGCAGCAGCAACTGCAACAATAGGAGCGGCGGCATCGGCAGCAACAGCAGCAGCAGCAATAGCAGCACCAGCAATACCAGCATTGGCAGTAGCAGCAGCAACATTAGCATCAGCAAGAGCAACAGCAGCAGCAGCAACAGCAGCAGCAGCAGCAGCAACAGCAGGAGCAGCAACAGCAGCAGCAGCAGCAGCAAGGGCTCACGCTGCTGCGGGAGCGGCGAGTGCTGCTCCCCAGTCTTTGCAGACGAGACTGCACTGCAGCTTTTCTTTGGGGCTGCTGCTGCTGAGCCAAAGCACTCGAGAGAGAAGATGGCCGTGGAGGGGGGAGAGCCCCTGCTGCTGCTTCGGCCCTCCCTTAGCTGCTGCTGCTGCTGCTGCTGCTGTTGTTGCTGCTGCTGCGGCGGGCGCTGCAGCGGTGGCTGGCTCTGCGGCGTCGAGCAGCCTGAGCAGCAGCAGCACATCGGCCACACGCGACCTACTGCTGTCTTATTTTGTTTAAAAAATTAAATTAATTAATTTAATTCAATTTAATTAATTCAAAGATGGGGCTGGTGGGCAAACTCACGGCGGGTGGGCTGCGGCCGCGGCGCCGCAGACGGGGGCAGCCGAGGTGCCCGCCGCAGCGGCCTGCGAGGTGCTGATCTCCTTCTTTTCTTCAATCATTGCAGAAAAATGATAATAATTATTATTATGAATGCAAAATATCGAAAGAAAAGGGGAGGCAAGGGAGCGAAATTCAGGTGTGCAGCCACTGGTCACGCCGCGGCGCTGCGGCGGTCACGAGCGGCCCGGCACGGAAACAAGGGCTTAAAGAAGGCGCGAAGGCGAAATAAAATCAAAATAAAGTTTATAAATTGAACAATTAAATCAATTATTAAATAATTAAATAATCAATTTAATCAAATAAGTCCAATTTAAACTCAGACAAGCCTCTTGAACACTAGGCCAGCCGCTCCGCCGCTGCAGCTGCAGGCAGCGATCGAGACACCGGGGCCCCGGCGCGTTGCTGCTGCTCGTTTGGCCTCACTTTTCCATTTATTTCGAGTTAAATTAATTAATTTTATTCTTTTGTTTCTTTTATTTTTTATTTTATTTCTTTTTTCTCCCTTCTCCAGCCACACGCCCTCCCGCCGCGCCTCCCGCCGCGGTCACCCGGGCGTCCAGCCCGCGTAGCTCGCGGGCCCCTAAGCTAGCTAGCTAGCTAGCTAGCTAGCCAGCTAGCTAGCCAGCTAGCTAGCCAGTTAGCTAGCCAGCTGGCTGTTGTGTATTTAGTTGCTGTGGCTGGAACGCGGCTGCGGAGTGGCCTGCCTACCTTGGCCCCCCTGGACCCCAAAGAAGTGAATTGCAGCTAGCTAGCAATCCAGCCAGCTAGCTAGCCATGTATCTAGCCAGCTAGGCAGGCCCGCATTACTACCTAACTAGCAGATCAAGTGCGGCGTACTAGCTAGCCAGCTAGCTAGCTAGCTAGCTAGCTAGCTAGCTAGCTGCAACTAAATACCTGGGCCAGTGGCAACTTGACCACTGGTCCACCTTATAAAGGCAAGTTGAAGCTCCTTAAGGTGCACAACATTCAAATGAACTTGAGGGATAGAATGAAGTTGGCCCTACTAAAATAGCTAGCCAGCTAGCTAGCCAGCTAGCTAGCGAGCTAGCTGTGCTCCTACGTGGCTAGCCAGTCCAGCCAAGCAGCTGCCTAGCTAGCTAGCTGGCAGGCTCCCTCGCTAGCTGGCTAGCTAGCGAGGTAGCTAACTAGCTAGCTAGCTAGCTAGCTAGCTAGCCAGCTAGCGCCAGGCGGCCTTCAGCAGCACGAAGTCACTTTCTGCCTCCAGTTCGCTGAAGAGGGCGTAAAACTCCTTCTGCAGCAGCAGCAGCAAAACAGAATTCGAAGCAACTGGGGAGGCTCACCTAGCTAGCTAGCTAGTTGGCTAGCTAGCTAGGCAGCTAGCTACGTGCCAGCTAGCGAGCTAGCTAGCTGCCTAGATAGCTGCCTGCTTATCTGGCTAGCTAGTCTGCCGGCTCTCCGCCCATATGGCTATCTATCCGGCCAACTAGCTAGCTGGCCAGCTAGCTAGCTAGCTAGCCAGCTAGCTAGCTAGCTAGCTAGCCACTGGGGGGCGCAGCTCACGTCAGACTTGTCGAGGAGGCAGTTTCGGAAGTAAGAAAGAGGCGGAGAATGTTCGGCCACTTTTAGCTGCGCCTTCCGCAGCCTTGCACACACACAAACGCCCAAGAGAACCTTTTGCTGCAGCAGGAGCAGCAGCAGCAGCAAGAACAGCAGCAGCAAGGGCAGCAGCAGCAAGGGCAGCAGCAGCTGCAGCAAGGGCAGCAGCAGCAACAGCAAGGGCAGCAGCAGTAGCAGCCACAAGGGCAGCAGCAGTAGCAACGACAACGGCAGCAGCAGCAGCAGCAAGGACAGTGGCAGCAGCAGCGGCAACAGCAGCAGCAGCAGCAGCAAAGCGTACCAGTAAGCAACAGCTGCTGCTCCATCTCTGTGGAGTCTGTGGGTGTAGTAAAGGCGGCCAGTCTTTTGCTTCAGAAGAGCAGCAGCAGCAGCAGCAAACTGCTGCGCTGCTGCTGCTTCGTAAATCAAGTCACTCGCCAGCAGCACGTCAAACTTCTTTGGCTTGCCCTGCAGCAAACAACAATTACAAATAAATAAATAAATTAATAAACAAATAAATAAATTTAAATTATTATTTATTGGGAAGCAGCAAAGAGGTGATAGCCAGCTAGCCAACAGGGAGCACCTGCCTCCGCGGAAACTGGAAGGCAAGACAATCAGCTAGCTAGCCAGCTAGCTAGCTAGCTAGCTAGCTAGCTAGCTAGGTAGCTAGCTAGCTGGCTAGCTAGCTGGCTAGCTAGCCACCTAGCTAGCCACCTAGCTAGCCACCTAGCCGCATAGCTGGCCACCTACCAAGCTGGCTAGTTAGCCACCTAGCAACCTGGCTGGCTAGCTAGCTAGCTAGGTGGCTGTCACGCTAGCTAGCCAGCTAGCAGCCTAGCTAGGTAGCTAGCTAGCTAGCTAGCTAGCTACATAGCTGACTAACTACCTAGCTAGCTAGTCCTCCAGCTAATTAATTAGCTAGCTAGCCAACTAACTAACTAGCTAGGTAGCTAGCTAGCTAGCTAGCTAGCTAGCTAGCTAGCTAGCTGTAGCAGCTTACGTCCTTGTCTTTGGGCCAGGTCGCTGGGTCGCACCAGTCCAGGCGCAGCACATCCACAACAGGCCGCCGCTGCTGCTGCTGCTGCTGCTGCTGCTGTTGCTGTTGCTGCTGCTGCTGCTGCAGCTGGAGTCTGTTGATGCTGCAGTTGTGTCGGAGGTTGTCCAGGGCGTGGGGAAATATGTCGGACAAGAAAACTGCTGCTGGCTGCTGCTGCTGCTGCTGCAGCAGCAGCGCGCAGCAAAGGCCCAGCAGCCCGCAGCCCGCCCCCAACTCCAGCACTTCTTTGCCTTCAAATGCGCCCTGAACAAACCCTAAACCCTAAACCCTAAACCCTAAACCCTATACCCTAAACCCTAAACCCTTTGGCAAAGCAGCGAAGCAGCTGCTCGACGCCGCTTCATTCTTCTATTCTTTCTCCTTTATTTATTTATTTATTTATTTTTATTCATTTATTTATTTATTTTTATTTACTTATTTATTTTTATTTATTTATTTTAATTAATTAAAAATAAATAAATATATAAATAAAGCCCTACAGGGTCTTCCTCGGCGATGTCCGCCAGCCAGTGGGCGCCGATTAAAGAAGAGCCCCAAAGGGCAACTCCTAATAAATAAATAAATAAATAAATAAATAAATAAATAATAAACTAATTAATTAATCATAATTGAATAAACTGGGGATGAATCGTTCACGAGAAAAGTAGGAAACAAACGAGGATATAACAGCAGCAGCAGCAGCAGCAGCAGCAGTAGCAGCAGCAGCAGCAGACAGGGATCAGACGCAGCAACCCTACCGCTAACATCAGCAGCGCGAACAGCAGCAGCAGCAACAACAGCAGCAGCAGCAACAACAGCAGCAGAAGCTACAATGGCAGCAACAAACACAACGGCCAAGGCAGCAGCAGCAACATAGCAGCAGCAACAGCAACAGCAGCAGCAGCAGCAGCAAACCTGTGGTGTCGTCTGTCTCTGCTCTTGCTGCTGTTGAGAAAACGCTGCCTGCCCAATCTAGGGCCAACTCGCGGCATTTAATTTGCTGCTGCTTTAGCTGCAGCACATGCGTCGTGCTGCTGCGCACCCCACACGAAGAAGCAAGCTGCTGCTGCTGCTGCTGCTGCTTGTGGGGCTCCTCCTGGTCCTCCGGAGCAGTTGGTGCTTCTGCAGAGGCAGCAGCGGCAGGCGCAGCAGCAGCAGCAGCCTGCTGCTGCTGCTGCTGCTGCTGGCTGCTGCTGATGGTCTCCTTCTCCAGCTGCTCTGCTGAGTGGTGCTCCAGCAGCAGCTGCAGCACGTCGCTGTCTGCTGCAGCAAAAGCTTCTGAGAGAGCTGAGCGCCCAAATTCGTTTTGCTGCAGCACATCTATCTGCAGCCTGCAGCAGCAACTAGCTTCTGCTGCTGCTGCTGCAGCTGCCGGTGTGTCTGCTGCTGCCTCGTTTGCGTCTGATTTGGGGGTTTCCAGGTCGTCTGCTGCTGTTGCTGCTGTGGCTG
>NW_013544975.1:0-1303 GCF_000499545.2 Eimeria tenella
AACATACACCACCAGCAGCAGCAGCAGCAGAGACAAGCAGCAGCAGCAGCAGCAGCAAAGACAAACAGCAGCAGCAGCAGCAGCAAAGACAAACAGCAGCAGCAGCAGCAGCAGCAGCAGCAGCAGGAAATACCGCATCGCAGTTCCCCGTGTCGCGCGCTGCGTCTGCGCGTGCGCAGTTCCCGCGGCGCGCAGCGCTTAGGGTTTAGGGCTTAGGGTTTAGGGTTTAGGGTTTAGGGTTTAGGGTTTACGCGGGAAGCAGCGAGGACCCGGGGTTTGGCCCAGAGCCAGTAGAGCAGCAGCCAGTCGGGGGGGCCCCCCAGGGCCAGCAGCAACTTGGCGTCAGCACTCAGAGCAGCAGCAGCAAAGTGTTTGGAGTTCATTTCTTTAAAAGCCAAAACCCTTTTTGTTTTCCAAGACAGCAAGTCCAGCAGCAGCAGCAAACCCCGCTGCAAACCCTGCAGCCCCACGGCCAGGTACCTGCCCGCAAACCCTAAACCCTAAACCCTAAACCCTCAGCCCTAAGCCCTCAACCCTAAACCCTAAACCCTAAACCCTAAACCCTAAACCCTAAACCCTAAACCCTGAGAACTGGGCCCTGAACACTGAACACGGGAGCCTGGGGCCTGCACGGCAGTGCGCCGTGGACCCTAGACTCTGGAAAGCCGTAGACCCTAAACCCTAAACCCTAAACCCTAAACCCTAAACAGCTGTTATGCGTGAACCCTAGAGTCTAGAATGCCGTAAACCCTAAACCCTAAACCCTCAGAAGCTGGAAATTCTAAACCCTTGAGTCTGGAAAGCCGTGGGCGGTAAACCCTAAACCCTGAAAAGCTGTGAACACTAAACCCTGGGGAACTCGTGACCCTAAACCCTAGGGAACTCTAAACCCTAAACCCTAGGGAGCCAAGCAACAGCACACAAGCAGCAGCAGCAGCAGCAGCAGCAGCAGCAGCAGCAAGCTGACCTTTTGTTCTGGGAGATTCCCGTGCAGCAAATGGCTTCTGCCTCGTCGGAGCAGCAGATGAACTTCTGTTGCGGCTGCTGCTGCTTGCTGCTGCTGCTGCAGCGGGACAGCAGCAGCAACTTGCCGCAGCAATACAAAACTGTTTCTGCATCTATGAAATGAATTGGCCTTTCCACTTTTGAAGAACAGCCAAAAGTGTGCAGCAGCTGCAGCCCCACACCCCCAAGTGCTGCAGCAAGAGGGGCCCTCCCCTCAGCAGCAGCAGCAGCAGCAGCAGCAGCAGCAGCAGCAGCAGCGGGCGCGGGGGCGCCCCCCGCAGCAGCAGCAGCAGCAGCG
>NW_013544976.1:0-2139 GCF_000499545.2 Eimeria tenella
CGCAGCAGCAGCAGCAGCAGCAGCAGCAGCAGCAGCAGCAGCAGGGGTGGCTGGGCGCGCTGCTGCAGCTCGCGCAGCAGCAGCACACTCTCGTGTCTCTTTGTGGGGCCTGTCTTCTCCTCAGCAGCAACTTCATGTCTCGCAGGCTGAAGCACAAGCTGGGCCACGCGCACGCGCACTGCTGCAGCAGCAGCAGCAGCAGCAGCAGCAGCAGCAACAGCAGGAAGCAGCAGCACCTCGAGCTGGGCAGGGGCGACAGCGACGACGAAGACACCCACGACAGAGTGTCGCTCATATGCAGGGACTAAACGCGCACTTTGCTGCTGCTGCTGCTGCTGCAGCAACTGCAGCAGCAGCAACTGCAGACTGCGGCAGCAGCAACTGGAGCTGCAGCGACTGCAGCAGCGGCAGCAGCAGCGACAGTTGCAGAAGAAGCAGCGACAGCCGCAGCAGCCGCTGCACTAGCTGCAGCCGCTGCACCAGCTGCAGCCTTTGCAGCAGCAGCAGCAGCAGCTGCTGCACGGCAGCAGAAGCAGCAGCAGCAGCATGACCAGAACCAGTTGCTGCTGCTGCTGCACTTGGGCAGCGGCTTTTTGCTGCCAAGAGGGAATGAAATCTGGGCGGCTCGGTGACACGGCGCTAACAGCCAAACCCTAAACCCCGCCCCCCAAACCCTAAACCCTATTTTAGGGTTTGACTCTCAAACATTGTCACGGGACCTTTTGCTCCATGCGTATATACGGATGCGCACTCTCCTGCAGCTAGCTAGCTAGCTAGCTAGCTAGCTAGCTAGCCAGCTAGCTAGCTGGCCGGTTAGGTAGCTAGCCAGCTAGCTAGCCATATAGCTAACTGGCTACATAACTAGCCAGCCAGTTAGCTAGCTAACTAAGTGGCTAGCTAGCCTCCTCAGCTAGCTAGCTAGCTGGCTAGGTGGCTAGCTACAGCTAGGTGGACAGCTGCAGCTAGCTAGCCAGCTAGCTGCGGCTGCAGCTAGCTAGCTGTGGCTGCAGCTATGCAGCTGGCTGCAGCTGGCTAGCCAGCTAGCTACTGCTGCAGCTAGATAGCTAGCCGCTGCTGCAGCTAGCCAGCTAGCTGCGGAGTTGCCACAGCTGGCTGGCCGTAAACCCTAAACCCTAAACCCTAGCTGGAGACACTCCTGGGGAGTGCGAAACAGGGCGCCTTACGGCAAACCCTAAACCCTCATAGACGTTAAACCCTCACTAAACCCTTACTAAACCCTAAACGCTCGCCAGGGTCTAAACCCTCACTAAGCTCTAAACCCTCACCAAACCCTAAGACGTCACCAAATTTTAGACCTGCGCTAAAATCTAGGCCTAAACCCTAACCCTTAACCCTCACTAAACACTAAACCCTCACTAAACCCTAAACCCTCACTAAACCCTAAACCCTCACTAAACCCTTTTATTTTTTGAATCAAAATTCAAAAGGTATAAATCTAAAGCTTTTTCAGCACCAGCTGAAGATATTGCCTAGGGGCCCCCACTGGGGGCCCTCTGGGGGCCCCGAGGGGCCCCCAAAGAGGGTACTTAGGGGGCCCCCTGGGGATTCCTGAGTCTTTTTTGGGGCCTTTAGTAAATTTCTGCTCAAGAGTTAATTAATTTGCCTTTAAAATTAGGGTTTAGGGTTTAGGGCTGAGGGTTTAGGGCCTAGAGTTTGAGGTTTCGGGCCGAGGGTTTAGGGTTTAGGGTTTAGAGTTTGTTCGCCCACTGGAACTTCGCTGTCCAGCGACACTCTTGCTGCTGCTGCAGCCAAATGAAGCCTGCAGCAAAACAAGCAGCAGCAGCAGCAGCAGCAGCAGCAGCAGCAAAGGGGTGCCTCTCACTCGCACTTCGCCCAGGCCTCCACACTACCGGGCGGCCCCCAGGGGGCCCCCTAGCCTTCACTGGGGTCCCCCGGGGGCCCCTCTGGGGCCCCCCAGGGGCCCCTTCTGGGGGGCACCCCCGGGGGGCCCCTAGGGGGCCCCCAGCAGCACTAGGGGGGCCCCCATGTTGCATTCTGCTGCGCCTTTTTGCTTCGGAAGCTCTTCGGGTGGACCCCCAAGGGGGGCCCCAAGAGGGTCTGGGGGCCCCTCATTGGGGGCCCCCAGAAGCCCCCAGGGGCCCCCAGGGGGCCCCCCCG
>NW_013544977.1:0-1832 GCF_000499545.2 Eimeria tenella
CTGTTCCTGCAGCAGCAACAGCAGTAGCAGCAGCTGCTGCTGCTGCTCCGCCGATTTTCTAAGTTAATTTAAATAATTAAAAATAGAATTTCAATTACTGTCTATGGGCTGGAAGAGCATACAAGGCGCTGCTTCTAGGGTTTAGGGTTTAGGGTTTACGTCTAGGGTTTGGGGCTTCTGTCGGCAGCACTGGGGGCCCCCGGCCATCCGACCCTTGCTGCTGCTGCTGCTGCTGCGCAGCACAGAGCAGCAGGGAGAACACAAAACAGCAACTGTAGCAGCAACAGCAGCGGCAACGGCAGCAGCAGCGGCAGCAGCTGCTGCAGCAGCAGCAAAGTTGGCCCAGAAGACACCCCCCACGCAGATTGGTGTGTAGCAGCAGCTGTAGCTGCTGCTCCTGCTGCCGCAGCAGCAGCAGCAACGGCAACAGCAAGAGCAGCAGCAACAGCAGCAGCAGGAGCAGCAGATCTTTGAGGCGAGATGCGTGTGCCGCGATCCGGCCTGCTGCTGCATTTGCTGCTGCTGCTGCTGTCTGCATGCAGCAGCAGCATCGTCCATAGCTTCGTCTTGCAGGAAAAGCAGCAGCAGCTGCTGCTTCTAGGTTGGCCTAAGGCCACAGCAGCAGCAGCAGCAGCAGCAAAAAGGCTGCTTCCGCTGCAGGCAGCAGCTCGCAGCAGCAGCAGCAGCAGCAGAAGCAGCAGCAGCAGTGGCAGACACTCCAAAAGGAGCAGCAGTATCCAGGGCCCTGCCTTGCTGCAGCAGCAAGAACAGCAGCAACAGCAAAAGAGTGAAACATATGCCAGAGCAGCAGCAGCAACTACAACAACACACGCAGCAGCAGAAGCAGCAGCAGCAGCAGATGCAGCCGAGAACGGGTCCAGCGGAGACCCTCAGCAGAAGCAGCAGCAGCAAGAGCAGCAGCAGCTAGAGCAGCAGCAGCAACAACAGCAGCAGCAGCAGGCTACTCTGTGGGGAAGGCTCATGAGTTTCTTGGGCCTACGGAAGCAGCAGCAGCAGCAGCAGAAGCAGCAGCAGCAGCAGCAGCAAACGCCTTCTGCTTCTGCTGCTTGTGGCAAGAAGGAGAAATGTGAGGCTGCTGCTGCTGCTGCTGCTGCTGCTCGTGCCACGTAGGGCCTTGACCATCTGCTGTTGCTGCTACTTGCACTGCTGCTGTCTTTTTGTTGCTGCTGCCACTGTTGTTGCTGCTCTCCTTCCGCTGCGGCTGCTTTTGCTGCTGCTGCTCCTCCCGTTGCTGCTGCTGCTGCCGGCGCTGCTACCGTCATTGCTGCTGCCACTACTGCCGCTGCTGCTGCTGCTGTTTTTGCTGCTGTTGCAGCAACTTCTGCTGCTGCTGCTACGGAGCGCCTCACTGGTGAGGCCGTGAGGGAGCTGCTGCAGCAGCAGCAGCAGCAGCAGCAGCCGAAGATAGAGTGCGCAGACTGCGGCTCGCAGCTATTTGTGGCTAAAGGGAGGGAGAAGCGGTTTCTTACTCGCGTAAACCCTAAACCCTAAACCCTAAACCCTAGACCCTCTTAATGAGCCGCACCACTTCCAGCAGGGTCTACAGCAACAGCTGCTGCTGCTACTCCAGCGGGTGCTGCTGCTACTCATGGTGCGGAGACTGCTGCTGCTGCAGCACTGCTGCTGCTATTTCTGCTGCTGCTATTGCTGCTGCTGCTGCTATTGCTGCTGCTGCTGCTGCTGCAGGAGACACGCTGCGCTGGCTGCGGCTCTTCTGAATTCGTTTTGGAGCCCTGAGGTGTACGGACTCCCCAGCAGCAACAACAGCAGCAGCAGCAGCAGCTGCTGCTGCCGCTGCTGCTACTTCATCA
>NW_013544978.1:0-1181 GCF_000499545.2 Eimeria tenella
GGGGTGCTGGGGCCCCCGCTGCAGCAGCAGCAGCAGCAGCCGACGTGCGCCGCTGTGCCGCTGCTGCTGGCAGCAATTCACGTGCTGCAGCGCGTGCAGCGTGGCAGCAGCCTCGGGCTGCAGCAGCTCATTGGCTTGAGCGACGAGCAGCTGCTGCTGTCTGCTGTTGCTTACTTGAGGGGCCTCAAAGAGACAATGGAAGAGACAGGAGCCCCTGCTGCTGCTGCTGCTGCTGCTGCTTCTGGAGTCACTGTCTCGGATGCTGCTGCTGTGCCTTTCTCCGCCGTTGTTGCTGCTGCAACCACGGCGCTCAGGGTGGGGTGTACGTACACCATAGACCAGCAGCTGCAGCAGCAGCAGCAGCAGCAGCCACTCACAGACAAGGAGCAGCTCGTCGCTGCCCTTGGCCTGCTGCAGCATGACGCTGAGAAAGACGGGTTTTAGTTGCTGCTGCAAGCGCGCATGCATGCTGCTAGAACGAGCAGCGTCTTACGTGTTGCTGCTGCGCTGCTGCTGCTGTATTGGACGCTCCTGCTGCGAAGCCGAGCCTGCTAGTGCTGCAGTGTACCTGCTGCCGCATTGCTTGTGATGCTGCTGCTGATTTGGTGCTGCTGCTGCAGCGGAGGCTGCTGCCTCTGCTAAGCTCACACCTGCTGCTGCTGCTGCGGCGGAGGTATACTGTTGACTTCTTCACTGCTGTTGCAGCAAAGTTGTCCTGGCCGCTGCTTTGCAGCTGCTGCTGCTGCAGTTGTTGCAGCCAAGCACAGACACGAGTGCTGCTGCTCCTGCTTGAGCTGAGCTTGCTGCTGCTGGCCATCTGCAGTGTACAGTCACCCCAACGCACCTGCTGCTAAACTTGTGGGGACCTTAAGCCAGCGTCACGCTGGGAGAAGTCGAAGCAGCAGAAGCAGCAACACTGCAGCAGCAGCAGCAGCAACAGCATCAGCAGCAAAAGGCAGAACAAGCACGGCTTGCGGCTGCAGCGCAAGACCCTGGCAGCAGCAGCAGCAGCAGCAGCAAGTTAGGTGACGCGCGCCTCTAAAACCATACCGAAATTTAACTTGAATATTTTCAGTTTTTATTTTTGGAAAGATACATAAAACGTAAATCTTTGCTGTGCATGCACTTGCTCCAGCTGCGGCGGCTGCGGCCATGAGGACCAGTGGTCACAGGCTGCAGCC
>NW_013544979.1:0-2986 GCF_000499545.2 Eimeria tenella
GCCCCCAAACCCTAAACCCTAAACCCTAAACCCTAAACCCTAAACCCTAGTTCAGCCTAGACACCGAGAGTCCTAAGCCCTAAACCCTAAACCCTAGTTTGCCCCCGAATCACTGCGGTGGCAGCGCACCCCGCGGGTCTCAGAGCCCAAACCCTCAAGACTCTGCAGCCTGAGAGGACCTTTTAGGGTTTAGGGTTTAGGGTTTAGGGTTTAGGGTTTGTTTTCAGAGCTTCACGGAGGACTACGACCCTGTGTTGGCGGCGAAGCTGGAGGAAGCTGCAAAGTTCAAAGTGAGTCCCTTGGCTCATTAGGGTTTAGGGTTTAGGGTTTAGGGTTTAGGGTTTAGGATTTGACATTGCAGGGCATAGAGCCTTTGCTGGAGGCTTCTAGGGTTTAGGGTTTAGGGTTTAGGGTTTAGGGTTTAGGGTTTAGGGTTTAGATGGGGGCGACTTGCTGGAGGGCGCGGCGCCCTGCGGCCTGCTGCGGGTCTTTCGCCCAAAACCCTAAACCCTCATTCTCAAACCCTAAACCCTCATTCCCAAACCCTAAACCCTCATTCCCAAACCCTAAACCCTAGCCAGGCCTAACGCCAGCCAAAACGCTGATCACGAAACCCTCGCTAAACCCTAAACCCCAAACCCTAGTCCCTAAACCCTCGAACAGCCCGCATTGCTGCCCGCGCACCCCTCAAACACCCCCCGCTGCCCCCATCCCCCTAAACCCTAAACCCTAAACCCTAAACCCTAAACCCTAAACCCTTGCTGCGGTGAATGAAGGCCTGCAACGAGCTGCTCTTCTGGAGACTCAATTTCGAAGCTTCAGCTCCTTCTCTTTTTGCTGCCTTCTTGGAGCGTGCGGAGCAGCAGAAAGGCGAGCAGCAGCAGCAGCAGCAGCAGCAGCAGCAGCAGCAGCAGCAAATAACAAATGAAGAATAGAAACAAATAGTAGCAGCAAACAGTTGGGAGGCAGCAAAGTTAGCAAGTAAAGCAGCAGCAGGAATAGAGACAAATGATTTGTGCCCCCAAAACCCTTCAGCGAATAGCAGCAGCAGCAGCGGCAGCAGCAGCAGCAGCAGCAGCAGCAAGTGCCTTTTGCTGCACTGCAGACCGCTCAAATGAAATTCAAACGGAAAACCCTGAAGTCCCTGAGGCCCTCAAACCCTTGGCAGACGCCGTGTCAGTAACTTGCTTCGAGGGTTTAGGGTTTGGGGTTGCGGCTAGGGTTTAGGGTTTCGGGCTGTGGCTAGGGTTTAGGGTTTGGGGTTGCGGCTAGGGTTTGGGGTTTGGATTTTCTCCGAGGGTTTGGGGTTTGGGGTTGTCGCTAGGGTTTGGGTTGCGGCTGGAGTTTGGGGTTTGGGGCTTCAGCGAGGGTTTAGGGTTTGGGGTTGCGGCTAGTGTTTAGGGTTTGGGGTTGCGGCTAGGGTTTAGGGTTTGGGGTTTTGACTAGGGTTTAGGGTTTGGGTTTTAAGGGAAGCGCAGCAGCGGGGAAGAGTTGCTCGCCGGTCCACCGCGGGGCTAAGGATTCAGAGATTAGGGTTTAGGGTTTAGGGTTTAGGGTTTGTGGTTTAGGTACTCGGAGTGGCTAGCTGCTGCTGCGCAGCCACTCAAAGGAGAGCTGCAGCAGCTTTTGAGTCGCTGGGGCCTTTTGGTGGCCAACGAAGAGCCCTCAGGCAAAACTCAACAAGACGAACCTAGCTAGCTGGCTAGCTAGCTAGTTAGCTAGCTGGCTGGCTGGCTGGCTAGCTAGCTAGCCAGCTAGCTAGCTGGCTGGCTAGCAAGCTAGCCAGCTAGCTAGCTGGATGGGTAGCTAGCTGGCTAGCTCAGTAGCTAGCTAGCTAGCTGGCTGGCTAGCTGGCTGGCTAGCTGGCTGGCTATCTGGTCGGATAGCTAGCTAGCTAGCTGGCCAGCTAGCCCTTGGCTGTTTAGCTAGTCGTTGGCTAGCTATCCGTTGGCTAGCTAGCCGTTAGTTAGCTAGCTAGGTAGCCACTAGCTAGCTGGCCACTGACAAGCCAGCTGGCCGGCCGCTAGCTAGCTAGCTAGCTAGCTAGCTAGCCGGCCGCCAGCTAGCTAGCCAGCTGGCCAGCTAGCTAGGCAGCTGGTGGCCCAGTTAGCCAGCTAGCTAGTTGCCTAGCTAGCTGGGCAACCTGCCTTCTAGCTAGCCAGCTTGACAGACAGCTAGCTAGGCAGCTAGCCAGCCACTAGCTAGCCACGGCGTCTTGTCGGCCAGCTAGCTAGCTAGCCAGCTAGCTAGCTAGCTAGCTAGCTAGCTAGCTAACTATCAAGCTAGCTATCTGGCCAGCTAGCTAGCTAGCTAGCTAGCTGGCAAGGCTGCTAGCCAAGGCGCCTCGTGCTGGCGACAATCCGATTTTAGTGCTTTTCTCTGGAGCGGGAAACCCCAAACCCTAAACCCTAAACCCTAAACCCTAAACCCTAGAAGTGGCTGAAGGGGATCAAAGTTGAAGTCTAAATGCAAATGAGGCTCAGAGAGAAGCAAAAAAGACCGGCAATGCCTCAAACCCTAAAAGCTGTTTGAGGGTTTGCTGCAGCAGCTCTAAGAAATGGGGCTGGGGCGAGGGTTTAGGGTTTAGGGTTTAGGACCTGCGTGGGGGCCCTGCAAGAGCTGCTGTCAGAGGCTTTGCTGCTGCAGCAAAATGAAAGAAAAGAAGAAGCAGCAGGGCCCACACAAAGGTCTTCAAAAGACCCCAAAGAAAGGCCTGTAGAGGGTACTGAGGGGGCCCCCCCGGAGAGGCTCTCGGGGGCCCCCGAGGGGCCCTCCGAGGGGTCCTCGTGGGGCCCCCGGGGGCCCCCAAGCGGGCCCTCGGGGGCCCCCGGGGGGCCCCCCATGAGGGCCTCTGGGGGCCCCTGGGGGCCCCCAGAGCTCACAACGCGCGTTGCTGTGTGTGGCCCTTCAACTGAACTCGCCGAAAGGGCCCCCAGGGGGGCCCCCAGGGGGGCCCCCAGGGGGGCCCCCAAGGGGGCCCCCAAGG
>NW_013544980.1:0-2229 GCF_000499545.2 Eimeria tenella
CAGGTTGTGCTGCTGCTGCTGCTGCTGCAGCGGTGTTTTGAACGAAACCCTCTGCAGCAGCCGCCACAGTAGCGTCCGAAAGGATGGGAGACTTCAGAGCAGGCCCGAGCTGCTGCGTGCTCTTAAACAAGATTTGCTGGTTGAGGAGCTGCAGCGGAGAACCGCTGGTGGACCAGTGGGCCTCCCTTGCTGCAGCAGCGGCTGCCTCCCTTGCTGCAGCAGCAGCTGCAAGCTGAGGGCCACCTGCAGCAGCCAGCAACGCCGCCAAACCCAGCAGAAAACAGCGGCGGGCCTGTGGGGCCCCCGGGGAAGGCGCAGCGGTCATTGTGTGCTGCAGCAGCAGCGGGCTGTGCAGATCGCACGCAGCCGACTGGCGAAAAATGCGAAAAGGAAGCGGAAAGCTGCGGGAAAGCGGCGGCCCAGAGGCCCCAACCCCTTCGTTGTTGGCGCTAAAATGCAAATGAAGTTTTTAAATCGAAAAAGAAAACCCGAAGAAGGAGAGGAAGTGGATCAGTGGCGCCTCTGGGCGGGGCCGTTCAAGTTTCATTGCCTGCGCGCCGCCAACAGCGCTTCTTACAGCCCTTCTTTCCCGAACCTGCGGAAACCTGAACACTTTAAGTCATAATGGAATTAATTACTTTTTCAGATGAGTAAAAAGAACCTTTTTGCGCTTTTTCCGGCGAAAAACCCGCGAAGAATGGCTGGTCAGCACCGCTGGGCCGGAGCGCTGCTGCTACTGAGGGAAACCGATCTGAAGAGCCTCTGGGGGAGCTCTTCGAGCCTTAAAACACTTCTGCAGTTTCCACAAAACCTGGAAAACTGGAAAACTCAAAAGAAAGAGAAATAAAACGAAAAAATAAGAAGGAAGAAAGAAGAAAGAAGAAAGAAATGCCGCGCCCAGGCGCCGCGGGCAAGGTCACCGCGGGCTGCGCCGCGGACCCGTGCAAGTCGCGGAAAACGCGGCGAAATCTTCTCTCTATATCTTCAATTAGAATTATTTTAATTTTAAAGTATCTTTTTATTTATTTTTATTTATTTTTTCCGCTTTTTCACCCCCAAGAAAAGGCGCTTTTCCCGCTGGCCGGACTGGACCGCCGCCGGGGCTCTCGGGCGCTGCGCACGATCAGCTTTGAATGCCCTCTTTAATTTGAAAATAAAAGTCCATTTTAATTCTAAAGGGCAAAACATGAACATTTTAAATTGAATAATCGTCTATTTTAATTATCAAAGACAAAACTTTAACACATTCCCCACCCGAAAGCTCCCCACGGCCCCACCCCGCAGCAGCAGCAGGTCGTCCTGGGGGCCCCCCATAAGGGTTTTGCTGGTCAACCAGCAAAAGAGGGTCAGGGGGCCCCTGGAGCTCCCTAGGGGCCCCCAGAGAGCAGCAGAAAGCGGGGCAAAACGCCCCATCCTTCGCAGTTTTGGAGGCCCCTCCGTATCACTAATTGTCTTTGAGTGCGTGATAAACGTTCTCTCTTTCGTGCAAATACGTTTGAAGTTATTTGCAGCTAAAAGGGGGCCCTAAGACTTCCTATTCAAAAGTTGTTTTGGAATTCTTTTTGCGTCTTCGCATGCGAAAAAGAACTTCACATTTGCAACACGACCATGTCATTTCTTGTGTCTTTTTGTCTTTTTGCAAAAAGTAATTTGCTTTTTTACCATCCGAATTGAATATTTAAGTGCATGCAATGAAAATAAAGCAGTAAATGATCAACAAATCAAAGCTGTGCTGCTTCCCGGCCAAAAGCAGCAGACAAGAAGAAGGGCCAAGACAACAACGAGCTGTGGAGCCCCACAGCAGGGGGCCCCCTGGGGGCCCCCTGGGGGCCCCGTGGGGGCTCCCTAGGGGCCTCCTACGCAGTTTAACTGTGGGGGGCCCCACAGGCCGCTGCTGCTTCTTCTTGGGGTTCGAATGTAAATAACTCAAGCAGCTCTCCTTACCTCTAAACTGAGGCTGCCGCCGCCCTACGGGCTGCATGCAGCCAGCTAGCTAGCCAGCTAGCCAGCCAGCTGGCTAGCTGGCTAGCTGGCTAGAAATCTGGGAAGGCCGCTTGCTAGCTAGCCAGCTCTCCAGTTGGCTAGCTGGCTAGGCAGCTAGCGTCACCTTCTGGAGCGTTCGTGGGACCTGGAGCGGCGGTCCCTGTCTCTGGACCGGGAGTGTCTGTGTCTGCGCTCCCGGGATCGGGATCGCCGCTCGCGGGATCGGGATCGCCGCTCCCGGGATCG
>NW_013544981.1:0-1396 GCF_000499545.2 Eimeria tenella
CGGGGCCCCCCGGGGGGCCCCTGGGGGCCCCACAGCAGCCCCTTTTCTGGGGCCCCAAGGGGCCCCTTTTGGGTCTCTTCTGCACGCAGGGCAGCTGTTTATACACCCGAAGTTGCAATTAAAGGGAATTAAATGCAGCAGCAGCACCTGAAGGCACTAGGGGCCCCCTGGGGTCACCTGGGGACCCCTGGGGGCCCCTGGGGGCCCCCAAAAGCCCCCTAAAAGACCCTTAAAGAGACCCCTGGGGCCCCCAAAAGACACCTAGAAAACAATTAAAGACACCTCCAGGGGGCCCCCAGAGACCCTCAAGGGCCTCATTGAGAACCCCATGGGGGCCCCCGGGGACCCCGAAGGGGCCCCTTAGGGGCCCCCAAAGGCTCCGAGGGCACCCAAAGCCATTTAGGGGGCCCCCAAAGGGCCCCAAGGCCGCTTAGGGGGCCCCTGGGGGCCCCGGAAAGGATAGAGGGCAAGGGGCCGCTACCTGAGAAAGACCTCTTGGGTCATTTTGGTGCTGCTGCAGCAGCAGCACAAGTTGCTGCACTGATGCATGCGTGAGAAACTGGGGCATGATCTCATCTGCCAGCAGCTGCAGCAGCATGTCCCTGCTGCTGCTGCTGCTGCTGCTGCTGCTGCAGATACGTGTTGTGGGCCCCTCCAAGAGATTGGGGGGCCCCTGGGGCCCCTCCAGTCCATTAGGGTCATGACTAGGGTGACGGTGGAGCTGATTGAGCAGCAGCAAAATGGTCCCGCTGTCGAGGCTGCAGCAGCAGCAGCAGCAGCAGCAGCAATAGCAGCACAAGCAGCAGCAGAACCATCACCATCGCAGCAAACTCTTAACAACGCAAAAGCAGCAGGCTGGGGGCCCCGCAGGAGCCCTATGGGGGGCCCCACCAGTACCC
The DNA here is from genome assembly GCF_000499545.2 of Eimeria tenella. NCBI lineage: Eukaryota > Apicomplexa > Conoidasida > Eucoccidiorida > Eimeriidae > Eimeria > Eimeria tenella. The sequence continues at coordinate 900 of NW_013544981.1, forward strand.
TGCATCCGTGGGGGGGCCCCCACTATCTAGGGGGCCCTAGGGGCCCCCTTAAAGTACCTAAAACCCCTGGGGGGCCCCCAAGAAACCCTCAGTGGCATTTGAAAGCCTTTAGGAGGCCCCTAAGAGCCCTTGGGGCCTCCAGGAGGTTTTATGGGGCCCCCTAGGGGCCCCCTTGGGGCCCCCCCGCCCTTGGAGGCCCCCCGCCAGGGGCCCCAGGGGCCCCCGGGGGCCCCAGAGGCCCCCAGGAGCCTATGTGGGGCCCCTAAAATCAAATAGGGGGCCCCCAAGCTGGCGCAAACTGAGGGGGGGACCCCCTGGGGTAGTGTTTGCATGCGCACCTGGTAGGGTCAAGTCTGGGGCTGCTGCTGAGGGCCGAAAGGTTCAAAAGGGGACAAAAGGGGGCAGAAGAGGGGCCCCAAGAAGGGGCCCTCGGGGGGCCCCCCGCTCCTGGCTGCGAGGCCGTTGGGGTCATCCCACTGCCACCCAGGGGGGGCCCC
>NW_013544982.1:0-5230 GCF_000499545.2 Eimeria tenella
GGGTGTGGGTTTGGGTGTACGTCCACGTTGGAGTGTACGTACGCCCCAAACCGGCAGCCTTCACAAGGTGTGGGTTTGGGGTGTACGCGCACGTTGGAGTGTACGTACACCTGGCGCGGTGTGTGGGGTGGCGCAGGCGTTACTCTTTCTCTGCGGTTTCCTTCTGCTGGTACTTGCTGCTTGGGTTCTTTGCTGAGCAATTCTGTGCCGCTGCCGTCTTTGGCGCTGCTATCAGCTTCTTACTTTCCATTAGCAGCAAAAGAGCTGCTGCCTTTTCTCAAAACTTCCACCAAAGACACAACTTTGGAAGTTTTCAAACAACGACAGTTTCTCTTCTCCGCGCCCTACACCCGCGGCATGTTCCTCACCGCCAACCTCTTCTACAGGTCGCAGCTGCCTTCCTGCTACTGCTGCTGCTGCTGCTGCTGCTGCTGCTGCTGCTGCAGCTGGTGGTGCTGCGAGTTTTGTTACTCCCGTGTGGCTGTTGGAGCTGCTGCGAATGCAGATCCTTGTCCTGTGCTCCTTGCTGCTGCGGCGACAGCTGTTGCTGCTGCTGCTCATGTCGCTCCAGCCACAGCTGCTCCTGCTCTCGCCTGCGTTCTGCTGCTGCTGCGATTGCTGCTGCTGCCGCTCCTCTGCTGCTGCTGCTGCGGCGGCTTCTCTTCTGCTGCTGCTGAGGCATTTCTTCTGCTGCTGCTGCCTCTCTCCTGCTGCTGTTGCTTCTCCCCTGCTGCTCTTTCTTGGTCGCCAGCGCTGCCTCCGCCGCCGCTGCTGCTGCTGCTGCTTTATCGCCGACGCGGCTGCTGCTGCTGCTGCTAGTTTTGCCTCAGTGTGAGTGTGGTGGGCTGTTTGTTTTGCTGCAGAGGCGCTGTGGCAGCAGGAGAAGTGCAGGAGGCGCTGCTGGCAGTGAAGTCCCAAAAGCTGCATGCATTTGTAGACTGGATTCCCACAGGGTTCAAAGCCTCTGTGTGCCCCCAGAGGCCCCTGGCGCCTTCGGGGGGCCCCCTGGGGGCCCCCAGCAGGGCCTGCTGCCTCTTGGCCAACCACACGGCCAACGCAGCACAGATCAGCAGCACAATAGAAGATGTCCAAAAAATGCTGGCCAAAAGGGCCTTTGTCTTCAGGAAAGTCCAGCCCTAGGGCCCCCAGTTGTACCCCCAAGGGGCCCCTCGTTTGCTGCCAGCTTCCGCAGCTGCAGCGGGCAGCCCGCCTTTGCTGCTCCCGCTGCTGCTGCTGCTGCTGCAGCTGCTGCTGCAGCTGCTGCTGCTGCGGAAGTGCGCTGCATGCCCTTTGGGTGAGATTTTGGGGCTGCGTTTGGGGCTTGCATGCAGGTATTTGAGGGAAGGGCTGGAAGAAGGCGAATTCACAGAAGCCCTAGAAAGGGGAAAAGTCGCAGTGGAAGCTTATGAAGAAGCTGAAGTTGTTTATGAGTATTATTACCCTGAAGAAGAAGAGCCCGAGGCCAAGGGGGCCCCCGAAGCGCCTAAGCTCAAGCTGGCGCAGTCACAGGCAAGCCTGCGCGTCTGCTGCTCACAGTGCTCCAGCTGCTGCTGCCCCTGCTGCTGCTGCTTCTGCTGTTGTTGTCGTGCTGCTGCTGCTGCGGCGGCGGCAGCAGCAACGCGAGGTGCAGCGAGTACAGACAAAGACGCAGAAGGAGCAGAAGCCTGGGAGCATCAGGGTGGCTGCTGCTCAAGGCACAAGTAGCAGCAAAGCACGCAGAAACAGCAGCAAGAGCAATGGCAGCAGCAGCAGCAGCAGCAGCATTGTGCAGAAATATGTAGCATTGCGTGTTTGCAGGCGTCCGAGACAGCTAGTATTGTGGAGGATGACTTCTCCCCAAAGTCTGAGGCCACCATAGTGGCCCCAGAAAGCACTGAACACATTTAAATTGCCGCTTAGAAGCCCTAGGGGGGCCCCCAGGGGCCCGGGGGCCCCCTGGGTGGGGGCCCCCGCGGCTGCCTGCTGGGGGCCCTTGCGTTTCTTGTTGGGGGCCCCTCTTATTAGGGGGCCCCTCACCATACATTTCAACCCGTGCTTTGCGCATTGTAAAGAAGCTGCTCAAAGCTGTGCTGCTGCTGTTGCTGCTGCTGCTGTTGCTGCACTTACAATAATGAAAAGCTGGCTTAGGTTATTGGGAGGCTACGGTTGAGTTTCTTGCTGTTGCCACCACGCGAGCAGCAACCACCGGGTCTGCAGCAGCAGCAGCAGGAGCAGAGCATCAGCTGCAGCAGCAACTCAGCAGCAGCCAGCACCAGAATTAGCATTAGCAGCAGTTATGCTGCGAGAAGGAGTGCTACAGAATAGGACAAGTTCATTGAAGGGCCCGCCTGCCGTCGCGGCAGCACGGTTCTACCTGCAGCTGCTGCTGCTGCTGTTGTTGCTGCTGCCGCTGCATTCTTTGGAGGCTAGCTGCTAGGCTGTCAAGACTAGCCAATGCTGGTGCCGCTGCTGCAGAAAGTTTCAGTGCTGCTGCGGCAGCTTGCTGCTCTGCTTCTCTCTAAAACCAAATCCTAAGACTGAGATGTCCTGAGCTGAGCTGCTTCTTCAACAGCAAACAGATTTGCTTCAGCAGCAAACGGGTTTGCTTCAGCAGCAAACAGATTTGCTTCAGCAGCAAACAGATTTGCTTCAGCAGCAAACAGATTTGCTTCAGCCTCAGGAGGCGAAGGGTGCTAGAGGGCACTTGTGGCCCCAGGCTCTCTAGTGCGCTTTGCAGGGCATCTTGGGCCTGTACTTCGACAGCAGAACCGCACTTGCTGCTGCAGCGGATGCTGCTGCTGCTGCTGCTGTTGCTGCTGCTACTTCGCAGTAGCGACACTAGCGGCAGAGGGTAAAACTGCTGCTGCTGCTGCTGAGGAGGCTGTTGATGAGTTCCGCGCGGCGTTTAGAAGCTTCTAGCTGCAGGAAAATGGAAGAAAAAACGGGGAACTGAGTGGCTGCTGCTGCTGCTGCTTGTCTTGCTTCCCCTTATCGGTGCTGCTCCTCAGCAGGGGGGCCAAATAGTTCCGGGAGACGAAAAGAATCCCTCGGTCTCCAGGTGCTTCGAGACGTCGGAGAGGAGGACATAGGGGGAAGAATTAGTAGCAGCAGCAGCTGCTGCTGCTGCTGCAGCATTTGCATTTGCTGCCCGCTCCCGGCGACTGTGGAGTGACTCCTCATTGTCTTCTGGCCCTGCTGCTGCTCTAGCCCTTAATGCAGCAGCAGGTGCTGCAGCTGCTGCTGCGTCTCTGGTGTGCTTTGGGCGGGTCTTCTGCGGCTCCATCAGCAGCTGGAGCTGCAGCAGCAGCTCCCGCTTCCGCAGCTGCAGCAGCCGCACACTGCAAGACAGCAGCAAGTAGCAGCAGCAGAAGAAAAAGTAGCAGAGGTGAATGGCCAGCAGCAAACGGTCAGGGGCCCAACTGGCAGTGACTCCGCGGGAGCACAGCAGCAGCAGCGCAGCGTCAAAGTGCTGCTGCAGCAGCTGGTCGCACAGCCTCACGCTGCGCAGCAGGGGGCCCCCTATCAGCAGGGTATGAAGTGACAGGGGGGCCCCCATGTTGCTGCAGAGCAGCAGCAGCAACGCTGCAGCTGTTCCCGCAGGAACCGCGGGATCGTCTGCTCCCGCAGGCATCTCCAGAGGAGCAAGATCTTTTCCTGCTTGCTGCTGCTGCTGCTGCTGCCGTGCTGCAGCCTTGGCCCGTTTGCGGCAAGCTGCAGCAGAAACGCAAAGCAGGCAAGCAGCCTGGGGTAGCAGCAGCTGCTGATAGCCGCAGCAGAAATAGCAGCACATATCGAGGCGGCTACCGGTCGAAGAAGAGCAGCAGCAGGAGGCTTGAGACAGCAGCAGAAGCAGCAGCAGCAGGAGCAGTTGCAGCGGAAGCAGCAGCGGAGCTTACAGCAGGATGTGCTGCTCCTGAGGCAGAGCAGACTGCAGGTGGGCAGCAGCAGCTGCAGCAGCGACAAAAGAGGGGGCAGGCAAAGCAAGAGCCGCAGCGCCACAGCAGCGACGTGGGGCCCCAAGAGACTGTGGAGGCCCCCGGGGGCCCCCGCGTGGGCCCTGACAAAGGCCAAGCCCCCTTGGGAGCCCCCCGGGAGGGCCTCCAGGGTCAGCAGCAGCGCATGCAGCGAAGCCAGCCGCAGGCAGCCACCAACAGCAACAAAAAAAAAGTCCAGAAAGGGAACTTTCATCCAAAAGAAAAGAACAGCTTGGCCCAAGGCCTGCAGCGACAGCAGCACCAGCAGCAGCACGCTGCCTTCCCCCAGCACTACTTCTATGTGCTGCTTGTAGGCTGCAGCGCTGCCTGCGGGCTGCGGGTCTTGCTGCTGCTGCTGCTGCGGCAGCAGCAGCAGCAGGAAGGGGCGCAGGATCAAGAGAAGCTTGGCTATGTGGGGCGCTGCAGCAACAGCAGCAAGCAGCAGCTGCTGCTTGCGGCTGACATATAGCCCGTTATCTATCACTGCAGCGAAACCCCTCCCCCGGGGACGCAGCAGCAGGAGCAGCAGCCGCTGCAGCAGCAAACCCACGCGAACACCTTTGAGGGGAAACGTGGGCAACAGCAGCTGCTGCTGCTTCCTGCGCACAGAGTCCAGCAGCTGCTGAGGCGGGGGCGACACTGCTCCTTTTGAATGGCCGCACTGCAGCTGCTGCAGCATCATGTCCTGCAGCCAATGCTGCTGCTGCTGCTGCTGCTGCAGCTGCGAGTGTGCGCGCAAGCGTCCCTTGCGCACAAACCTCACCAGCCTTGAGGCTTGGCTGCAGCGGCAGCTGCTGCGGGCTGCTGCTGTGTCTCCTCTTTCTCTGCGCTCCAGCTCCATGGGGACCCCATCTGCAGCAGCCTCAGCAGCAGCAGCCGGAGCTGCAGCAGCAGCAGCAGCAGCAAAGGGCATCTGTGAGTTGTCCGTTCTGGCCACAGGGCAGCAGGATGAAGACGTTTCCAAGGAGCTGGTCGTGCTGCGGGCGCGCCCTCCTGCTGCTGCTGCTGCTGCAGCAGCAGCAGCAGAGTCCGGGTCCCCTGGCAGCTTGCTGTCAGTTGCATGCAGGCTCAGAAAGGCCTGAGCTAGCGGCAGGTTTTGTCGGGGGCCCCTGGCCCTGGGCGTGAGGCTGAGGCTGCGGCGCTGTGGGGGCCCCCCGTGGCCCCTCTGGGGGCTGTTGGGAGCCCCTGGCATCTGCTGCAGCAGCTGGGGGGGGCCCCCGCCAGGGCTAAGGGCCTCGTCGCCGCGCAGCTGCTTCGGCTTGAAATGCAGCGCCTGC
>NW_013544983.1:0-2440 GCF_000499545.2 Eimeria tenella
AGGCGCTGCGCGCCCTCGACGCGCTGCAGCAGCAGCAGCAGCAGCAGCAGCAGGGGGAGGATGGGGGGCAGCTGCTGCTGCTGCCTGTGGAGTGCGTCCGCAGGACAATTTTAAAGAGACGAAAACCTGAAGCAGCTGAGTGAGCAGCAGCAAACCAAAAACAACTGCTGCTGCTGCTGCTGCTGCTGCTGCTGCTGCTGCTGTGGCTGCTGCTACAGCTCATGCACCCACCTACTGCACTGCGACTTTAGCAGTTGCTGTTACTCAACCTCATGCTGCTGCTGCTTCTGCTGCTGCTGCTGCTGCTGCTGCTACTGCTGCAGGGAAGGCTACTCTTCTGGCCCTTCTGCTGCAGCAGCAAGTGATGAAAGCCGTTTGCTGGCAGCAACGGCGCTGCTGCACCTCGGAGACCTAGCAGCAGCTCAAGCTTTGCTGCAGGCACTCTAAACCCTAAACCCTAAACCCTAAACCCTAGTTCTAGCCTCACCCTGAAACATCCGAAAAAAGCCAAAGCCAACAGGCCTAGGGTTAAGGGTTTAGGGTTTACAATGAAGGACACAGCGCTTAGGGTTTAGGGTTTGGGGATTAGCGTTTAGGATTCAAACTCTAGGGTTTAGGGTTTAGGGTTTAGGGCCAGAGGCCACGTGTCTCCTCAGGAGATAGAGGTGGAGACAGAAGAAAGCTGCTGCCTGGAGGGCTGGCTGCACTTGGGGCTGCATGCAGCTGCTTCCCCGCAGCAGCAGCAGCAGCAGCAGCAGCAGCAGCAGCAGCAGCAGCGGCTGGCAGCAGCAGAACAGTGCTTCCTGAAGGCGCAGCAGCAAAGTCTCTATTCAATTAAAGGGACTTCTTCTGTTCTTATTTATTTTGGACTTTCGGAAATCCACAAAAGAAGGAGACAATGGCTTCAGGTGTCTGTACACCTCGCGCCTCACAGAGCTGCCTATACACCCCACACCCCACACAGCTGCCTGTACACCCGAAGCCCGCAGCTGTCTGTACAGCTGGGGGCTTTAGCAGCAAAAGAAAAAAGCAAAAGGTAATTAAACTTTAGATTATTTGTTTTTGTTTTGTTTTGTTTTATTTGTTTTAATTGCTGCTGATTAGGCTTTAGAGACTCTTAAAGACTTGGAGACAAGAGAGCCCTGGTTTGCTGCTGCTGCTCTCCAGCGTGCTGCGCTGCTGCTGTCCCTGGCTCGCTGGGGCGAAGCAGCAGCAGCAGCTGCTGCTGCTGCTACCGTGACTCCTGCTGCTCCTGCTGCTGCTGCTGCAGCTGCTGCACCCCACACTCCAAGGGGAAAGGGACAGCTGGAAAGACCTGCTTCTTTGCTGCTGCTGCTGCTGCGGCTCTGCGCCGGAGAGGAGACAAACGAGACACTCGAGGAAAATAGCAGCAACAGCAGCAGCAGCAGCAGCAGCAGCAGCAAGGCCATTCGCAGCCTAACGAAAGCTCTCAAGGCAAATGTGAGCGCTGCCTCATTGCTGCTGCAGACCCACATCCATGCGCTGCAGCCCCGGTTGCTGCTGCTGCTGCATCTGCTGCTGCTGCCGTCTTTTTGCTTATTCGTTTATTCTCTTGCTGCTGCTGCTGCCCTGCTGCTGCGCACACTGCCTCTGCCGCTGTCTGCCGCTGCCATTTTGCTGCTTCCGGTGTCGCTGCTGCTGCTGCTGCTGCTGCACTCTTGGGGCGTCGCTGCTGCGACACAGCTGCAGCAGCAGCAGCAACAGCAGCAGCAGCAGCAGCAGTGTCTGTGGTTTGTGTCTGCTGCGCGCGGAGACTACTGTTGGCTTTAAATTTTGCCTGGAAGCTTCGAAAGCCATAATTTGCTGCTGCAGCTGGACTTACAACGACTGCAGCAGCTGCGACTCCCGCAGCAGCAGCAGCAGCAGCAGCAGAGGGGAAGGCCAGGACGTGGTAGAGGAGGCGTTGTCTCTAGTGCGGGTTGGAGCAGCAAAATTGCTGGCAGCAAAAGATCCTGCTGCTGCTGATTTGCTGCTGCAGTATCAGCAGCAAGTTGCCTGGCTGCTGCTGCTTTCGGGGCGGCCAGCAGAGGCGCAGCGCGAATTTGCTGCTGCTGCTGCTGCTGCTGCTGCAGCCCCTCAGCAGCAGCAAACAGCACTCGAGGGACAAATCCTTGCTGCTCTTTTTCAGACCAAAGCTGCTGAGGCGCAGCAGCTGCTGCACAAGGCCGAAGCGCTCCCAGTAAGACAAGTTTAATTAATACATTTGCTGCTGCTGCTGCTGCTAGTGCTGCTGCTGCTGCTAAAGCTGCTGCCGCTGCTGCTGTCTGCCGTTAGCTGCTTTTGTTACTGGTCCCAAACACGGCCACAAGAAACGCTATGGCCAACAGCTAGCTAGCTACTAGCTAGCTACTAGCTAGCTGCTAGCTAGCAGCTAGTGAGTAGCTAGCTAGCAGCTAGTGAGTAGCTAGCTAGCAGCTAG
>NW_013544984.1:0-1701 GCF_000499545.2 Eimeria tenella
CGTGGCGCGGCGGAGGCGCAGCTGCAGCAGCGGCAGCAGCGGTAGTAGCGGAAGTTGGGCCTGTTGCTGCAGGACTTGCTGCTTTTGCTGCTGATGCTGCTGTTTTGTAGCTTCTGCAAGAGACGTACGTCCCATGTTGCTGCTGTTGCTGCTGTTCCTGCTGCAGTCTACTGCCTTTCCACAGTGGATTTGCCCGCCCTGGCCTCCCCACTTTGTTCTTACTGCTTCCTGCTGCTTTCGGAGAGCTTCGAGCCTCGCCTTCTTGCCATGCTGAGCAAGTGGAAGGAGACTCAGAGAGCGTTTGCTGCTGCAGCAACTGCTGCTGCAGCACCGTCTGCTGCAGCACCTTGTGCCGCAGCACCGTCTGGTGCAGCACCTGCCACTGCAGCACCTACTGCTGCAGCACCTGCCGCTGCAGCGCCTGCTGCTGCAGCACCTGCAAGGTTCACGCCAGCGGACTTCGTCTTTGGCGTCACGTGGGCAGCAGAAGAAAAGACCCTTGAGGCCTCTGCTTCCCACGAGGAGGCCCCTCAGGGTTTGGAGCCCTTCAAGCTGCAAGCAAAGGCTCTTGGAGCTTTGGGGGTGGGCCCCCCAGGGGCCCCTTTGCCCTGTGGGTGGCGGCGCGTGACCAGTGGACCAGAGGTCAAGAGTAAGCTGTGCACCACTGGACCTCCTGTGGAGCTGTGGGGCTGGGACGGCGCAGCTCGCAGCAGTGCCAGCAGCAACTGCTGCTGCGTTTTTGCTGCTGCGCTGCGCAGGCAACTTTGCTTCTACGCTGCTGTCTAAAGAAGCCCGCGGCCAAATTCGCCCAGAGGACCTTCTGCTGCTGCTGAGGCCCGACGGCCACATTGCTAGCTTCTGGAGTGTACGTACACTTGACGAAAAGACGATCTATGGGGCCCTCAATGCCCTCTTCTGACACCTGGAGCCCTCTTGGGGCCCCAAGGGCCCCGCACTTGGGGCCTTGGGGGCCCCAAGAGGGCTCCGGGTGTCAGAAGAGGGCATGCCCCCACTCAACTCATAATTGGGGCCCCAAGGGCCCCGTTTTTTGCTGGATCTTCTCAGCCCCTAGGGCCCCAAAAGCGGAGCCCTGTGGGCCACATCAGTGGGCTATTTGGGTCGGTTGGGGGCCCCTGGAGGCCCCTCGGGGCCCCTGGAGGCCCCTCGGGCCCCTGGACCTTGGGGGCGCTTGGGGGCCCTTGAGACCCAGCTGCAGCTTGCCCCGCCACAAGAAACCCTGGCCCAAAGCCTGCAGCAGCGTCGGGGGACTTTGCTGGGCCGTGGCTGCGTGCAGCAGCGCAGCAGCAGGGCAGCAGCAACTGCAGCAGCAGGCGCAGCGACGCAGCGATTTAGGCAGAGCGGGGGGCCCCCCAAGGAGCCTTTCAGCATTAAAAGGAATTTGGCTCCCCCCTATTTGCCCCTTTTGCTGCTTCTGTGTTGACAAGCATACATGCCCGTAGGGATCTGTGGGCTGTGCAGCAAGAGCCCACTGCCTGCTGCTGCAGGCCCTTAGCTTTAAGACTGAGTTGCAGGCGCTTCTGATACTGCTGCTGCTGCAGCGACAGAAGCAATTAGGTTTTTTTACTGAGGTGCTGCCGCTGCTGTTGCAGCTGCAGCATATGCACCAGCAATTAGGTGTTTAGGCTCAGCTGCAGCCGCTGCTGCTTCTGCAGCTGCAGCGGCAGGTGGGGGGGAGAGAAA
>NW_013544985.1:0-1217 GCF_000499545.2 Eimeria tenella
CAGTGCTGCAAGCAGCAACAGCATTGTTGCGCTGTCTGCTGCCTGCTATTCAAGCTGAGTGCCAGCAAGGGAGGCCCAGCTGCGTCGAAGAAACGCAGCAACAGCAGCAGCAGCAGCAGCAGCAATAGCAGCAGCAGCAGCAGCAGCGCGGGGTTTGCTGCTTCAGGCTTCGGGGCCCTAGTGGCGAATGCAGTTCACAAACATTTGCTGCCTGCAGGGGTGTATGCCCCCTCCTATCCCTAGCTAGCCAGCAGTGGCTAGCTAGCTGACTAGCTAGCTAGCTAGCTAACAAGGTGGCTAGCTAGCTAGCTGGCTAGCTAGCTGGCGCAGCTAGCTGGCTAGCTGCGCTAGCCACCACAGGCGGCTCTCCAGCTATCCAGGTACACAGCCATTTCCAGCTACCTAACCAGCCAGCTAGCCAGCCAGCTAGCTAGCCAGCCAGCTAGCTAGCCAGCCAGCTAGCTAGCTAGCTAGCTAGCTAGCTGCAGCTCTGTGCAGAGCGCGCATGCAAACGCGGCGCGGTCTGCAGTCAGCCGACGGAGTTTTATTTCCTTTCTTCCCGCTGGGCCTTTACGGCTGCGGCCTAATGTGGGGTGCCTTCTTCCGTCTCGCTTGGCTAGCTAGCTAGCTAGCTAGCTAGCTAGCTAGCTAGCTAGCTGTTTAGTTGGTCAGCTAGCTAGCTAGCTAGCTAGCTAGCTAGCTGTTTAGTTGGTCAGCTAGCTCGCTGGCTAGCCAGATAGCTGTTTAGTTAGCTAGCTAGCCAGCCAGCTATTTAGTTAGCTAGCTAGCCAGCCAGCTATTTAGTTAGCTAGCTAGCTAGCCAGCGAGCTACCTATTCGGTGGCTAGCTGGCTAGCTTGCTAGCTGGGCCTTCTTGGGTCCTGCTTGGCTAGCTAGCTAGCTAGCTAGCCAGCCAGCTAGCTATTTAGTTGGCTAGCTAGCTAGCTGCGTCGCTGGCTAGCTGGCCTTCCGGGTAGTCCTGCAGCTAGCTAGTTGAGCAGCTAGCTTGCCAGCTAGCGAAAGCTTACAGAAAAGGACGCAGGGGGCACAGCTAGCTAGCTAGCCACTAGCTAGCCATCTAGCTAGCTAGCTACTACGCCATGCTAGCTGGCTAGCTAGCTACACTACCTAGCTAGCCAACTAGCTAGCTACGAAGAGCTGCTAAGCCAGGCATCCTAGCTAGCTAGCCATCCACCTAGCCAGGCACTCCAGCTAGCT
>NW_013544986.1:0-1258 GCF_000499545.2 Eimeria tenella
GGGGGCCCCCCTGGGGGCCCCCCTGGGGGCCCCCCGGGGGGGCCCCTTGGGGAGCCCCTGGGGGGGCCCCCGAGGGGGCCCCCTGGGAGGCTCCCCGTGTGTTCCAGTCAAAAAGGAACATCAGAAGGCGATAGGGGAGGGGAAAGAAGCCCCTGCGAGCTTGCGGTACCCACAGGATTTGGGGTTTAGGGTTTAGGGTTTAGGGTTTGCGGTAGGGTTTAGGGGAGCACTTGGAGGGTTTGGCTAGGCCCTCAAAGGGGACTCAAAGCGTTAAGGGCCTCCCCGAAAGGTCAAAGGGCCCCCAAACCCTCAAATGGCATTTCAAGGGGCCCCTGTTGCTTCTTTTTGGCTGAGGGGAAAAAGCAAAGAAAGAAGCCCGCGGCGGCGGCGAGGGGGTCCAGGGGCCCTTTTTGGCCGCCTTTGCATGCAAAATAATGCGCCTTTTTGAAAATAAATAAATAAAAATAATAAAAGAACAGAAACGCCGAACTTTAGACAAAAAATAAACTTCTGACGCCACCAGCAGGGGCCCTGCCGCCACCGGTGTACAGCAGGGGCCCTCGGGGGCCGGTGTACATACACCCTATCTGGCACAAAAAAACCCTAAAATTGAAATTTAAAGATTCCATTTATATTTTAAATGTTTTATTTTCCTTTTAGGCTCCACCAGCGCAGCAAACAGCACCTAATCCCGGCCGCAGCCCTCTCCTGGGGCCCCCGGGGGTCCCAGGGTACAGGCGGGGCCCCCTACGGGGGCCCCTCTCTTTGCTTCTTCTTCCCCAGTTTTATTTACTTTTGAAAATTAAATTTCTTTTATTATTTATTAATTGTAAAACCCTTTTTTATGTGCGGAGGGGAAGCCAGGCTGCGCTGGGCCAAGAGCTGGGGGGCCCCGGGGGCCCCCCAGGGGGGCCCCCAGGGGGGCCCCCAGTTTAGACCCGGGGGGACCCCCAGGCGGCGTTTTGCTGCCTTCGAATTTGCCCGCTGCCCTCCCCCACCTCCTGCTGCTCCTGTCAGTGAGACGTAAGTCAAGTGGACACTGGGAAACGAGGGTTTAGGGTTTGGGGTTTAGGGTTTAGGGTTAAGGGTTTGGGGCGTGTGAGGTCCCTGCAGCGAGGGCCTCGAGGCCTTTGTCTTGGGCCTTTTGGCTGACGGCGAGGCCGACAGCTCCCATCTGCATTCGCCTGAGGACCAGGGGGACCCTCTAACTGCAGCAGCAGCAGCAGCAGCAGCAGCAGCAGCAGCAGCAGACGGCGAA
>NW_013544987.1:0-1959 GCF_000499545.2 Eimeria tenella
AGGGTTTAGGGTTTAGGGTTTAGGGTTTAGGGTTTAGGGTTTAGGGTTTAGGGTTTGGGCATGGCTGCAGAGGCTGAGGGCCAGCTGGAGCTCTGGAGGGTGAAGCACCAACTTGAGGCCGAGCGCGAACTGCGAGTCAGTAAACCCTAAACCCTAAACCCTAAACCCTAAGCCGTAGATTTCCAGCCGTCAAGAACTGCTGGTACGGAAAGTGCTGGTGCTGCGGCTCCGAAGGATCGGCGGTTTAGGGTTAAACGTTTAGAGTTCAGGGTTTAGGGTTTAGGGTTTAGGGTTTGTGCTTCAGCGGACAGAGACGGCAATGCGCCAAAAGCTGGAGGAAGCGTTTGCAAGAGGGGAGCAGCAAAGAGAGCAGGCAAGTCAACCTGCTGCTGCTGCTGTTGTTGCTGCTGCTGCTGCTGTTGTTACTGCTGCTGCTGCTGCACGCGCAAGCTGTTCTGGCGCCCGTGTGGAGTGTACCGACGCTGCAGGAGCTGCAGCAGCGGAAGCAGCAGCTGCAACAGCTCCAGCAGCAGCTGCGGCTGATGACGGAACAGCTGCAGCAAAAGGCTGTGGAAGTATGTGCAAACGCTAAACCCTAAACCTCAAACCCTAAACCCTAGGCCCGCCAGCTTGTGCACTGCAGCTCTCAAGGGGACTGCTGGGGGAGCTGCTGTCAAGCGCTGTTGCTGCTGCTGCTGCTGCTTTGCTGCAGCTGCAACAGCGGGAATGCCGGCTGCAGCAGGAGCAGCAAATGCTTGCTGCTGCTGCTGCTGATGCCGAGCTGCGGCTTGCTGCTGACTGCCGCCAGACCAAGGAAGCAGCGGAGCACGCCCTGCGTCTGGAGTCGCAGCAGCAGCAGTAAACCCTAAACCCTAAACCCTAAACCCTAGCAGGCTTTAGCTAGCCCCCTGTGACGTGCTGCACGCCCACGGTGCTGCGGGCTTTGCTGGTGCTGCGCCTGACTCAGGTTGCTGCAGCAGCAGCTGCAGCAGGCTTCGGCTGTTGCTGCTGCTGCTGCTGCCCGTGCTGCAGCAGCAGAAGCAGAAGCAGCACAATGCAGAAGAGAACTTTGCGAGTCTCCTGTTGCGCATTTAAAGGCCCAGCTGCAGCTCAAAACCTACCAAGTAAACCCTAAACCCTAAACCCTAGCTGCAAAGCGACAGCTTGGCCGTAGAGCCCACAAGGAAAGAAAACCCTTCATCCCTAAACCCTATTTAGCAGTTTGAAAGCGCTACAAACCCTAAACCCTAATCAGCGGTTTGGAAGCGCTCCAAACCCTAAACCCTAGCTGCCCCTAGACCTCTCAAAACCCTAACTTTCTGGGACCCCTAAACCCCATTTACAAAACCCTAAACCCCCGCAAACCCTAAACCCTAAACCCTCATCTTCCGCCGAGCCCCACGGCGAAGTGCCGGCGGTCTTGGCTAGGTCTCTGCAGACCGCATGAGGGTCTAGGGTTTAGGGTTTAGGGTTTGTGCACAGGCTCAGGACCTGGCCCAAAAGCTGGACATAATGACAGCTTCTCGCAACCACTTTCTCAGGAGCTGCTCGTTGCTGCTGCGGCAGCTGCAGGCCCTCAAAGAAGTAAACCCTAAACCCTAAACCCTAAACCCTAGCGTGTGTTGGGCCCTCACAAGCCCCTTCAGCCAGGCCTACTCCAGCAAAGCCTTACGCTATCTAAACCCTAAAAAGCGAAGTGCGGTGCCATGCCGATAAATTAGGGTTTAGGGTTTAGGGTTTAGGGTTTGTAGCCCAACCACGGAAGAGCCAACAAGGACAAAGAACAGACGTGCATCCGCCTGTGTGCTGCTGCTGCTGCTGCTGCTGCTTCTGCTGCAGCAGCAGGAACTGTCTCCAGTCCCCTGGGAGGCTGAGCTAGAGGAAAAGCTGCAGGCAGTGCAGCGGGAAATCGGAGGCCTCAGCCACGTGCTGCAGCAGCAGCAGCAGCGGCAGCAGCAG